>NC_079465.1:10007500-10114398 GCF_026250575.1 Diorhabda carinulata
AGATTCTTCGAGCTCTCGATATAAAAATTCATTACTATAATTATGAAAGTTAATTCTTATAACTTTATTTCAGTTCGGAAGTAGTCACTCAACCTGCCCAGTCACCTAGAAATAGGGCAACTTCCAGATCTACTCCCAATCACCTAACAAATAAAGGTAAGAACATGGCAGTGTAGCTTTTATTTTAAATTAGAGTTTTATTTTAATATTGTTTTGTGTGCCAGCAGTCTGAACTCAGAGTTACTTATGTTAATTTGTATAAAAATATTGAACGGCTTAACAAGTTTGGTTAATTTTAATAGTGCTGACGAAAGGCAATTCAAATCAATTAAATGTCTCCCTAAGGATGCTTAATCGGCCCCAAGAAAATATTTCTAAGTCTAATTTGAAATCCAGGAAGAAGAAGAATAAGCTGACGAAAGCTCTATAAAGACGGAAAACGTAAATCAACTAAATGTCTTCCAAAGGATGCTTAATCGGCTCCAAGGAAATATTTCTAATTCCAATTTAAAATCTAGGAATAAGAATAATAAGTTGACGAAAGCTCTATACAGACGGAAGCTGCAAAGCAACAAAATGTCTCCCAAAGGATGCTTAATCGGCTCCAAGAAAATATTTCTAAGTCTACTTCAAAATCCAGGAATGAGAAGAATAAGCTGACGAAAACTATACAGACGGAAACCGCAAATCAACTAAATGTCTCCCAAAGGATGCTTAATCGGCTTCAAGGAAATATTTCTAATTCCAATTTAAAACACCGGCTTATTGAGTTCCAAGGAAAGATTTGTAATTCTACTTTAAAATTTAACAGGTTACTTTCAAAGAGAGTACTATTGGAGTAATAATAGGGAAATGCGATCTTATAGATACGCCTCGTTTCCAGACAGTAGACGGGGACAAATATGGATAAATCCATTGAAGTCGTTGATTCAACGGCCATTCTAAGGAATCCACAAATTATGAGGAGGTATAATTATGATCTCTACACAAATTTGTTTTAACGGGGTCGAACTTGTTAATTGCATTGGAGGGAAACATGACAAAACAAGTATATAGTGATCAGGTGGTACATATTATCATAATTTCATGCCGCTATAGACCACATATGCAGCATGTCCAAACTTAAATATTATAATTAGAATAGAAGTTGTTTACAGAGTAGAAGGCACTTTCCATTAAATGTGCCCTCAAATTATTGCGGGATGTGGGAAAAGATTATATCGATTTAATTTCAATTGGCAAGTGATTGTGCATTTTTGTTGCATTGTAAATGAGCCATTAACTAAAGGTAAAGGTTGTGCTTCGGGTTCCTAAGTGGATAGCCGTTCAACGATCTTCCTGAAATTGGAGAAGCGTGCTTACGAAATAGGCAAAGATGAATAAGGGAAGAAGAGTCAGAATTTTTAATCTCTTAAAGAAGTCCCTAATGTGAGCCTTGCTGCTAAGTCCGAGTGAATATCTAACATTTCTCTTTTGTAGTTTGAAGATTCGCTCAAATTGAGAGGCAACACACGTACCCTAAAAGGGTAGGGCATATCTGAGATGCGACTCATAGATAATAGAGCGTTAAGGAGGTGGATAAGTTCAGTTCAGGAATTGTTCAAAACAACTAAAATTTTGCAGATTCAACGACGTCAATGGTTTGTTTCTAGTTTTTCTAGTAAAAACTTTGTTTTTAGAAACATTGAGACAGAGAAGGCAAGTAAACATATTCTACCATTGATGTCTAGATAGGCGATATCGTTTATAAACAGAAGAAATAAAATAGGGCCTAGTACTGAGCCTTGGGGCACTTCACATTCTATTGGCTTACAAGATGACATCGTTGTATCAACCTTGACAAGCTGACTTCTGTTGGTAAGGTATAAACCATGAGAGAGGTTATCTTCAGTGATTCAACCAGTTTTTATGATGCCTTAAAAATGACACTTTTGGGCGAGTCTTCGTAAAACTAGGATAGCCTTAAAGAGTATTCAGTATATGGTTGGATGTATGAGAGTTCTATTAAGAATTAAAGGATTTATAGTTGTTAGGGCGTTCAGTATAATTTAGTTTTTTAAAATCCATTTTGTAAAGTTTCAGATTTTGGACTTTCAACCTTATTTTACTTCTTTTAAGTAGATGCAGAAAAGAGACTTTTAATCCGAATCATTAAAGTTATACGTATTTTATTCATTCACACCTTCCCTAGGTGGAGATAGTGCATTTATTTTGTGAACCCTTTGAGAACTTGTGGGTTTAATTTGTCGAAACTTGTCTGGTGCCTTTTTATTAACTACAATCTATACCTTCTTAGACTCGAAGCTAGTCGATTGGCTATCATCAATTTGTTGTTAGTTACCGTTTTATAATGCGTATTATGTGACGTTAAAATGTATTTTGTCCTTTATGACTTAATCAAATCTTAAATTGACCTCATAGTTATGTACTATTTGGGAATATTTTCAAGTATAATTTATCACAACACATCTCTTCAAATCTCTTGAGTGGCCTTAATCTTGTGTTTTCATTTCTCGAATTCATACTTCTTTCCCAATACTTTCCCGATCACGGACTGCTATGCAAATTTGAATGCTTCTAATGTCTCTTACCTAACCTTGAAGTTTTCATTAATATTTATGGAGCACTCTGTGTATTAACCTAGAATTTGTACGTTGCAGTAATTTTTAATTTTAAATCTTCGTCTTTAGAGATGTATGCGTGCTTTCTAGCTTAATCTCATTTATTCTTTAATACATCTGTAATACATCATTAATATTTAATACATTTAATCAAACAAATACGTAATTGTACCGAACATGAGAATAATTGTAAATTCATAATATGATTCTAATAATTTGAAAAAGTCCAAAATAGCATCCAAATATCAAAAATATATTTTGTTAAAAATGAAGAAAAATATCAAACATGTTTTCGACATTCTGTGTTTTTATTAATTTTTTGTACTCAAATTGATTGAAAAAATTCTGTAGGAATTCAATTTGTTTTAGTTTTATCAGTTCCAAAGTTTCTGTGTTAATAGAATTTTACTGAATTTTCCATCAACAAAATATCAAATTGAAATTCTACGTATCGTGAATCAAAAACGACAGATACACTTCTTCACCTAAAAATATCTGAGTAGTTTTTAAAGATTTAATGCAGTAGCAATTTCAAAAATTTATTTACACAGTACTTATAACCAACATCAGAAAACTAAACACAATTACGCATTGTTTACAAATGCCGAGTCATAAAACGGCAAAGGGTTTCACTTTAAAGATTTTGTAAACAGTTTACCGAGGTACTGAAGCCTGGTAGTAGTTAAAGTTGATTTTGTTTATAATTTCACCAACACATGGCTGCTCGCTAGTTCATAAATTAATCATATAGCCCACAAAATGTTAAACAACAGTCACAAAAGGACGATTCACTCATTTCTGACAGAAAATTCAAAAGTTTTATTAAATGTTTCCAATCATAAATTCTAGTTGTGTAAACTTTGAAACCAATAAAATGCTTTTAGTGGGCCAATACATGTGTTCCTTTTAATTTGACATTATAAACAAACATCGACGTATCGGCCCGTTGATTTCTAAAATAAAAGTAGTTTGAAGTTTCGATGATTATAAATTAGATTTAATTTAAATAGAAGGACAATTTTTTCAATTTTGATTCTTACTCTCCGATAAAACAAAAAGCTACAATAAATTAAATGCCAAATTGCATTAATTACTTAACAATAAAAACTATTAACTAGATTATCGTATTAAAGTAAATCCTGTGGTAACTACAACATGTGCACTCGAATTTAAAAATACATAATACAGTTACACATTTCTCTGAACAACTATAAAATAACAATAATCCTTCGAACACGGTAATTCGAAGGTACTTTCTTTTGAGAATTCCAATTCACCTTATTTTTATAATCTCCTTATTGTCCTAATATCATGCAATTAATTTAATCCTCTCCTATATACCTTGTAGGTACAGATTTTAGGAAAAACCAATACACTTACATGAGCCAGGCGAGAAGTTTTGAATCGAGGAGAATTTCATTCCCTCACGTGACTGTGAAGCGTATAGTTCTCGAACGTTTTAATCTCTGCGCAGCTACGCTGCTTCTAGAGTTTCGGCCTGTAGCACTACCTTCTCTAGAAAATAATATTCCTTAATAGAGACATCACAACATAATTCGCGATAAAATGTGTATGTTCAACGTTTAGCTAACCCGATTTTTTGCATTCGTGTCATAATCAAAGCAATAATATATCTACAAAAATAATAATACGACGAATTGAATAAAAATGTTACAAATTACAAATATAAATGAAAACAGCAATGAAAGATATGTATGTACATAAAAATAAAAACAATATAATTGTGGAAAAAAACAAATACAAAACCAATATAATATAACACATGAGCAAGGATTTTTATTCAATGTTTTTCAGTAAATTTTAAAAAATGGGTCTGTGATGTTTTCCATTTTTCTCGAAAACAAAAAAGTCCGTAATTTGGAATAAATTCAATAGATGATTTTAATTTATTCCCATAGTTAGGTAACATTCATTTCGGTATATACGAGTACTTAGAGGATCAATACTCACAGACAGCTAGTTGAGCGTGAAAAACCTAGGCATTTCTATCTATTCTATTTTCTTTAATTTCCTGTACATTGTCCATTTTCACCTTATAGGTTTCATAGAATGGCCAGCTAGATCGCCGTTTATTGGCGCTATTTTTAGGGTCGAGGATGGAGATAAGGTAGCACAATAATCAAAGTTTGATAACTTCTTAAACTTAAATATACATCAACTAAACAATGTACACTAAAATATATACAAATATATAGCCTATAGAGAATGAGCTCCTCTTCGATTCAAAACATCTTGCCAGGGTCCCAGAAGAAAGGTAACTTGGAATTTCCAGGGATCGAAGGATTATTGTTTTATCGAGGAATTTTTTTAGGTAAAAATGTAACTCTATTATGTATTTTTAAATGAGAGGGCATATGGTGTGGTCGCCACATATATCGAGAAAGAATGGTGACAAAATTACCCTGAAATATTGCGAAATATCTTTCACAACAATATAAGAAGTTTTCTTAGAAAGAAATGAATTTGAAATATGAGGCTGCATAGAAAACTTCAGAATTCACTTTTTTGAGAACTCTGCGCGTTGGAGGGATGAAAAAGTTTTACACTCTTACATTGAGCTCAATGCTAAATGTGAGAAGTATACAGTTGAATCATGGGAGTGATAAAATAAAATTGAGAATAAAGTAATAATCTATAATTACCAGAAATCTCAGAAATATCTTGTGTAAGTGTAAGTTATCATATATTGCTGGTGAGTAATTCCGAAACATTAATAGAAGAAAAAACTAGATATAAAACATATCAGGATTATTAATACCGATAATCCAACTATTGATCAACAAAAAAGCGAAACAAATATCGTTAAAAACTAATATAAATAGAAATCCAAACTGATAAAAATACATACCCGGACTAAATCCAAATAGAATAGCAAAATTAATCCACAATAACGTAGCCAGACAAGTTTTACCAGCCCGGGTAAGTGTTGGGGGCTGAATTGAGTAGGTGCCTAGCGAAACTGAATGGGACGTGGAACTCGTTAGGGTGCGTTAAACAAAATAAAACAAATTGATTAATAAAAATGAAAAGGACGATATGGAAATAATAAAAGGAATGTGCTTACAGATAAAAGGTAGTCTCAAGAGCATGGAAGAAAAAATAGACAGAAATGCATATATTATAGATGAATTAAAACAAGAAAATCAAAAGCTTAATCAAATAATAGCCGAACAATAAAAAGGACTGGAAAATGTATACAAATAAATGAGGCGCAATAATATAATAATTCAAGGAAGATGGGGAAAATGAAAGTCAACAAAAAATAAAAGAAAAGATCCAATTCATAATGGGGAAAATAGAGGTAGAAGTCGACCTGGAAGCTGATTTAGTAGAATACTACAGAATAGGAGCATTTAAAATAAAAAAATGGAACAAAAAATTAGAAATTATGAACCCAGCTAAAAAACTGTAAGGCACCAATATATGGATTAATGAAGACTACTCAAAGAAAGTGCAAATAGAAAGGAAAAAGTTGTTACCTAAGGTGAAATTAGCCAGAGAAGAAGAAGAAGAAATGACGACAAGAAACGTGCAAGCAGCGATATTTACCCAGAAAATGGAAAGGGGAATAAAAAGAAGAAGTCAAAAAACTAGTAATTAATAAAAAGAGCATTGATATATCGGAAGTCGACAACGCAATGGAATGGATAATGGCTAAAGGTAAAAACAAGAAAAACAAATGGAAGGGTGTAGTGAGAATGGCATCATGGAATATCAGGACAATGCTGGTAATTGGAAAAATGGAAGAAATTGCAAAAGAAATTTTGGAATACAAAATAGACATAGACATAGACACTCCAAGAAATACGATGAAAGGAAAAAGGACAAATAAATAAGGAGAAATATACTCTATTTTATGGCGGGGAAGATAAACAAGCTCAGGTTTTATGATCAGCAAAATAATGGAAAGAAATGTTCTAGAATTTGAAGTTATAAGTGGGAGAATATCAAAGCTAAGAATAAAAAATAGTATAGCAAACACAATAATAATTAATATTTACGCATAACAGAAGAAGCAAAATATGAAGACGAAGATGAATTCTATGAAAACCTGATTAAGGTATGCGAGGACATGATACATTAATTATTAGTTATTGGAGATATGAATGCAAAAATAGGAAAAGAAGACTACTTAAGAAGAGTGGCAGGAAAACACACCCTACACGAAACAGCTAACAATAATGGAGGGCGAATATGCAGTCTAGTCGAGGAATTCAACATGTATATTAGAAGCACTAGCTTTCAACATAAGACAGAACATAAAATTACGTGGATGATACCAGGTAGTACCAAGAGAAACCAAATAGATCACGTATTAATATCAAAAAGGAGATCAAAAATGATACAAGATGTAAGATCATACAGAGGAACAGGTATTGAGACTGATCATCACTTAGTAATAATAAAAATTAAATTAAAAATGGTAAATATAGTGAACAAGGCGATAAAAAGCGGAAAATGGAATGTGCAGAAAATGAAAACGAGGGAGGAAGAATACGAAAAAAAAAATAGAAAAGCAACTACAAAAGTGTAAAGAAAAAGATACTATTGATGAGCAATGGGAAGAGATTGAGAAAATTAATTGAAAAAAACAGAAGCTAGGTTGAAATGGCTAAGAACTATAAAACAAGAGGATTATAATATATATAGAAAAATAAGAAAAGAGAGCACCAAGTTAAAAAGACAAAGAGAATAAAATGGCTAAATGATAGTATGGACAACTTAGAAAATGACAATAAAAATAATGTAAAATTACATCAACAAGAGAATGGAGTCAGTATTTCAAAGAATTATTAATGTAAGAAGAGAGTGAATACAAAGAAGATGATATAAGTGACAATGGTACCATATTAGAGAATGAAGAAAAGCCGACGGAAGCAGAATATAATGACATCATAGACAAATTGAAACACAAGAAAACAGGAAGACCAGACGAAATAGTGCATGAACTTATAAAATATGGAGGAGATAAACTAAGGTACAAGATCAAGATCACAGAAAGATTATGGAAAACAGAAGCAATGCCAAGAGAGTGGTCTATTGGATTGATTATGCTAATACTGAAGGGAGGAAATTCCAGCATATGTAGTAATTATAGAGGTATTCGTTTGCTTAATACCGTATACAAAATACATATATACATATACTACAAAATTAGAGAAAATTGTAAGAGAGGCAGGAAAAAGTGGATTGAAAATAAATAGAAATAGAAAAAATATATGGAAATTGAAAGAAGGAAGGAAATTCGCAAACAGGAAACATTGAAGATAAATGACCTCATCTTCGAAGTAGTCGACACCTTTAAGTACTTAGGAACAATGATAAGCAACAAAAATGACACAAAGAATGAGACAAGACAAAGAATCCATATGGGATATCGGGCATATAATAAGTACAAAACTATAATGCAGAGCAGAAGAATCAGCCTAGCAACCAAATTGATAGTCTACAAGACTGCGATAAGACCAGTAGTTACATACTCCGCTGAAACAATGAGGGTAGCACATATAGACAAAGAACAACTAAGGATATATGAGAGAAGAATAATTAAGAAAATTCATGGTCTAATAAAAGTTGGAAATAATGACTATAGAAGACTAATGAACTGTGAAATTAAGAATATATTAGAAAACAAGAATACAATGGTACAGGCACATTAAAAGAATGGAAAAAAGGCAGGGCACAAGGAAAATCACAGAATGGAGACCGAGCGAGAAAAGATTGCCTGGTAGACCAAAAAATAGATTGGAAGATCAGATTGTGCAAGATATGGAAAATCTGGGAGTACGTGTCTGGATAAACAGATGCAGGACAGAGAAAAATGAAGAACAATAGTCGAAGCTGCAAAATATGTGATAAACTGTAATTAAATAGGGTAAAATGTGAGCTGACCACCCACAAAAATACATGGTCAAAAGAGCTCAATTTTGAGCGGCTACAATTCTCAATAGAATGTATAGTCTGTTTTGGTATCTCAATATAACTCGACATATTATGGAGGGGAAATTTTATTTCGAATACATCGTGTACTGAGGTTTAAGTATTTGGAGAAAAGATTTTCTTCCATTAGAAGTGCCGCTTTCGTATATTTTTTTAACTTCAAGTTACACAATGGAATTTACCCGGCCTCATCTGCCGTTTTCTTTTAAGCTTACGACAAACTTTTATTATGCTAAATTTGAATCCTATAACTTAAGCTGGTATTAATTTTTTCAAGAATTTTGAAAAGCTATTTTTGTTACAGATGATGATACTCAAGACCAAATCCTTCAACCATCAGACAACAGTCGCCAATCCCATCCTTCGATGATTTTCCAAAATCGATATCAAAGTACCACCCAGTCATCTGTTCAACCATTGATACAATCAAATTTATTAACGAGCGGACTTGGTACAATAGGACAACCTTACTCTACTGATATCTGTAATTACGGACCAATGTACCATTCTCATAATATGTTACATAACTATAATCCTGTATATAGTAACGAAAACGCCATGAGGACGCCGAAATTTGGTAGAACGATTTATGGTAATTTTCCAAGTACTAGTTTCTACGGTAACGGATCTTTTAGAACCACGGGGCTGCATCAAAACGGGTACGATTTTACACCGAGATGATTTATTTATTATTTTAGTCATAAATTCGAAATATCATTGATTGTTAGGCAGAAAAAAATCTTTCGAATATTATTTATACACAATATAAATAGTATAGAAAAAACAAATAAAATAAATTCATTATTTGAGTAACTAGACATATGAAATATACCGTAGCACACAAATTCAAACTTGACTTGTTATGATAGTGGCCAAGAAACATGCTAAAAATTTTGAGGCATGTAAAATATTCGTTAAAGATCGTAACAATAATAAAAAATGTATCCCATAATTTACACACAAACACACACACACACACACTTTTTCCTTATAAATTATTATTATTTATTGAAGTGGTGGAGGTAAAACAGAAGTTGCTTTCAACGAAATACAATATGTTGGAAATGAAAAATCAGTTTCGTTTGAAAATATAGGCTCTATCACACGCGAAAGCCATAAATTCCATCATATTGTATTCTGAGAACCCAAAAATCTCCGAAATTAAAAAAATCGCTTCCAAATTTTTCACAAAGCAACATTATCATTTTTAGAATACTCTCCATTAACACTAATACATTGATTTCACCGGTGCTTCAACAGTTTGTTGTACTCATCTGTATAAATTGCGGACAGCTTTTTCCTCGTTTTTCCTTGACCTATTCAATGTTGCAGAATCGGTGTACTTTCATTCTTCATTTCATGCGAGAAAAATAAGAGAAAGTCATATAGGGTAAGGTCAAGCGAGTAACAACGTAACAATGTTATTGTCATGGCAGAAGATCCAGTCTTCTGTCTGTCAGAAGTCGGGACTTTTTGATTAATACTATTGTTTTGTACATTTTGATACATCTCTTGACCCGTCGGCATTTCTTTTAGTCTATATAAAATTATCTTAATGGTGAAAATCACTTGCTATAGTATTTCATGAGAAATCTCTATAATTTATGGTTTTACAAGAAAAGTTGCATAAGGCATAACGGCACATATATCATTAATTAGTCTTTGAAATTTATATCAATTGTTTCACTTCACAAAACAAGAAAAGAACTTAATTTTTTCCACTAACACTTATATGTTAAAATGCTATTTTTGATCATTGAAAAGATCGCTAGTCACAAAGTGATCAATTTAGGGTTTTAAATTATTAATTATAATTTATTTGAATAATTATTTTTGTATAAATTACCAACATTCACAATAGAATAGTTGATCATTTTCCACTCAATAGTGAAAGACTTCGAAATATCTTAACTTCCATTTTAACTTACAACTTTTTTTGATTTAAACGTTTTAACCCATTGGTTCTCAAACGTTTCATAGACCACTTTCAAAATTTTGCGGGATCCAGTACCCCCTTGCAGCTACATTACTACCAATTTTCAAATCTCGAAAAAATGTGAATATTAAATCTATGTACGGAAACTTGCGTTAAGGCTGAGTTTTAACGACAAATTAACAGTTTTCGAGAAAAAATGTTGAAATTTGGTAATAAAATCAATTAAGAAAATTTTAAGTTAAATTTTATTCGGTGGTGCTATGAGTGAATAACAAAAAAGCAAAGTTGGTCAATCAAAAAACTGACTTTATCCAACTTTCCATTTTTCTAATCTACAGTGACTCACAGCACCAGAACCAATCAATTCTCGCAAATTTTAGTTAGAAAACTTTCCATTGGAGTGGTAAAAAGAAATATAGTATATTTTCTTATGTGGTAGATATTTATTCAAATATATAAATTATTACAGTATTAATTATTATTGTAGTAACAGTCGTAATATAATCAAAATTGAACACTTATAACATAATATAAATTCTACAATGTTAATTTTAACATACTGTACTGATTGACAGCAAATTGTCAATATTTGTCTTGAGCAATCTGCTTCTTTTTGTGTTTATAAATTTGTAACGGCACTGAAAATTTTCTCGACAAGATATGACGAGTGAAACGTGATCAGAGCTTTTGCACAATCCTCAACAGTCCAAGATATTTTTCGGGTATTTCTACCTGCAGCCAAAATTTTTGATACCTTCTTTTAAATGTCACTTTAAGCTCTACATTAGCGCTAATCTCGAGTAGCTTTTCTGGTAATATCACATTCTCTACTTCCATTTTATCGTATAAATTTATGATAGTGGTATTTCCATCGACAGAATATCTTTGAATCTGATTTTAGAATGATGCAGACCAATATAAGTCAAAAAGTAAATAAAATCTAGATGAATATGCACCTTTCGAAAACCAGAGTGCTTCGATATGTAACAGCAATCGTTGGAAGTCATTTTCATCACACAATTATTGCTTTACATTGCTTCTTATTTTGTTAACTGCATTACTCACAATTTGAAGCGATTGGTGCAATCTATCACTAAAATTTTTCGCTACTAGATGTTGTTGGTGGATAACACAGTAAATTGCAATTACCTCTGGTATAATTATCCTAAGATGTCTTATCATTCCCGATATCGCCCGACCATAGCAGGAGCTCCATCTGTTGCTACCGAATCTAATCGTTTATTTAAAACATATTTTACGAATCGCTTAATATAAAATAAATATTATGATTGAGGGAAATATCTGAAACTATTATTGTTCAAGAGTCTCAACATAAATATAGAAAATGATGAACAAGAATATTGAGAATCTATGAAACGTGATTTATTCCATCTAGGAGATATGACGGTTTATTTAGATTTTACTTGTTGAATATTAAGAAGGCTATTTTTTCCTGTGGGTCGTAAATAGAAGATGTAACGAGATTATTTTGTTTTACTTACTACAGTAACTATGAAATATTTTCATAACCTCTGCATAATCTGCCACCAGTGAACTAAGATAAATCTTTACAGCTTGTGGTCAATCTCATCTTTATTTCTTGAAAAAGGTGATGGTCAGTGTGTGTTAGATTAGGATCAGGTGGGTGGTCATGTGAACTTTTGGAAAAGCTCTTTCATATTGTAATGAGAACCATGTCGCCAGATGAAAGCATACCTCTTCGTTTCGGACGTTAGGTCTCACAGTAGACTTCATTTGTTTTATTTTTGTTTTGTTGATAGAGAGACTCGAGTCTCATCTTCAGAAACCATAATCTTCAATGAACTATTTCTATCGTTATCATATCGTATGATAAACACAGTTCACTTTAGTTTGTGGCTCTCATTCAACATTTTTGATCCAATGGACATACGGTTAAAAATTTTCGGTATCATAGTTCTGTGGTTACATTTAAACAGGAAAGTCAGTGGAATTTATAGAAATTCTAATGACAATTCTTTAATCGCAAATCTTTGGGACTCTTTGGTCACTTGGTTAACATAATCAACCAAACTTGTAGTAGTGACAGTGCCCTTGTCAGCAGCATTGTATCGTCTAACTTGAAGATAACACAATTCGCTATTCACTATCTTTGATCGTCCGTATGTCGGTGAGGATTGACCCTCACTACGTAAATTACTTTTAAGAAGAACTGTAACTTGAAGAAAAACATAACTCTAGTACTATAGAAACAAAAAAGTATGCACAAAAATTTATGAATGTATATTTAATTATAATTTTTAACTATTAGATATTAAACAGCGACACGGCAATCTAAAATTTGAGTTATTGATAGTTTGATTTGTGTGTTTTTTGTTGACAATGGTCAAAGAATCGCATTTTTCAGTTTTAATAGATGAAAATAAAAAATGTACCAATTGTTCATGTAGAACTAGTCCGTTATACACGGAAAATGTATTTATTGCAATAATGTAGATTATTTTTACGTGTAATGATAAACTATCAAAATTGTACTGGAACTCTGTGTTAATTTTTAGTGATTAGAATTTAGAGTAAGACACAAATTATTTTAATACTGTAAAGCGTACCAAATTTTAATGCCAAATATTTTAAAGTGTACTTATTAAAGAAGATATTTATTTACACCATAAATTATGTAATAAAGTTGTATATTTTCTTCAAATTTGTTGTTTTATTTTCCTGGAATTATCCGGGGAATTTTGAATCTAAATTATAGTGTTAATAGATGTTGCATTACATTCAAATTGCTTCTATAAACACAATTAGTACTTGTCATCAGCGTCGGATTTAGGAATGGTTTAGCGGGGGCTGATGTACCAGGCCCCGACCAAGTGGGGCCCCACAAAATTACTAATTTGATTATTTATTCTAGAAGCAATATTGGATCTAAAGCAAAAGTTGCATTTTTGAATTGCTTTGTTTGGAAATTTAAGCGAAATGAATGAATTAGTGTAATTAAATCAACACCCTATTTTTTATTCTATATAATAATTTTATGTTCTAAATAATAATAAATTCTGTATTCCATGCATTCAAAATGTAAATGATGAATTAGACGTGCGAGTAAAATCTCTAGTAGAAATATATTCGAATGATCTTCAACTTGAATTATTTTGTGTATTTTAGCAATTTATTCCTCTTTTCAAACTGAGATAATTGAAAATTTTGCCACAACTAAATCGAGAAAGAAGTTTATTAAATAAAAACTTTATATAGTTTATGAAATAAAATTTGAAATTATTTTTACTCATAATTTACATTACATTTAAAAGATTTCGAACTGATTTTGAAGTAGGCCCCGGGTCGATTTTATCCCCAGTCCTAACTACTTCTTAATCCGACGTTGCTAATGAATTAATTAGAACTGCTATGCATAGCATATTTCCCAAAACTCTCTACACTGGTTACATAATATACATTATATATAGATAGATATGTGTTAGTTGGTTTTAGATTTTTATTTTTTTTATTCGGCTTGGAATATTTGAGGTGGGATTTGGTTTAATTTCGATGCTTCTGATATATGATTATTTTCATTTTCAAGGCTTGAGTTAAGATGTTTCTTGAATGAGATTGTTTCACGAGGGTGCGTGTATGCTGAAAGGAAACACATTGAAGTGAGCGGGCAGAGATGCGGCTATATTAACCCCCTTCGTTGGCTATAAAGCTTACAAAGTTTTAGCAGTCCAACCTTATCCTAATTGAACATATGGAATTATCGGCTCGGTACAGAAGTCACAAATTCTTCGATTAAACGTTCTAGGAATTCAACCAAAAAGCTGATGAGTGATTTAGAGTGAGGCTTTGAATGGTATTTTCGGCATTTGAGGATGAGAACAGTAAATTTAGTTTTTGTCTGGAGATCCCGTCTTGTCCATGGCATGGTCTACTTCCTCAGTGGATATTTCTCAACGATCTCTTGTAATAGTTCTTTTATTACGGCCATATAATTCGTTATTAGGATGATTTATTTCGAAAATTCATAATGATTGTTCTCTTTCGATTGATCATCATTTTCTAATTGTGCTTTTTTCTTCTACTAGAATTCTTTTTCTATTATATATTAGAAACTTTTACGTTACTTTGAACGCAGTTTATCCTCCAACAGAGAAACTCCTATTCTTCCAAATATGTAGTTATTACTCACAACTTTCTTTAGCATATCCGTGATTGAACGTAGGCTCTTATAAAACATAGGTTTGAGGTTTGTAGAACCGTGAAATCAGTCCCCAAACTTTTTGTGTTCTAATTATTCAACTGTTTTACAACGACTTCTGGAAAAAAACGTGGAATTATTCAATTGACTTCTTTCATCCACATAATACTCCTCAATTAACTAACACCAACTTAACGTGTTTACTGGTTTTTCAAAAAAAAAATTACAAAACAATTCCATAACATTTCCAGGATAGAATTTGACTTTAAAGTCCCTTCCAAACTAATGAATTCCAAGTACTTTTAATTTAATTATTTTATCAGTAGATACATTTCAATTGAAAAAAATCCTCAATTATGAGAGGCCGTTAATTACAATTACATATATTGAATTTATGAATATTTTTGATTTAGAATCACAATAAATGACATCGATTAATTAACTAGCAATGTTATCAATTTTTACATATTAAAATTCATGTTCAGTTGGAGCTAATTTAATTTCCCATTTCCTCAATATTAAAATAGGCTTGATTTAACCCACAAGATCAAGCAAATAACTATAACATCAACCTGGAAAGGTAGGAGGTACTATTGATATTTTTATAATTATGGAAGTACAGTGATATCAGAATGAGAAAGCATCTAGCTATAGTTATTGTGTTTTAGCATTTTATACAGATAAAAAACCATTAAATACCTAATTTTCAAAAGTCTAAGATGATCTACCTAAAGCTAACTTTAACTGTCTTTTTGTGAAAAAAAATTTTGGTTCACTAAGTTTAAGAAATAGAAACCTTTCCATGGTGTTTTTTAATATCCGTTCTAATTTTGATCCCTTCACAATTAGGATTTATTATTCTAAAATAATTATATTATCAATCTATTTTAAAAGATGTTATTGAAATAAGATGAAAATACTAATCATGTAAAATACTTTATCACATTTATGAAAGTATTCTTGAAAACCATTGTGGAATTAGCTGTACATTCATGAATAATGCATTAATTGAAAGTATAAATATATCGTAGGCGTATTTGAAAACCAGGCGTTTTCGAAAACGCCTAGCGTTTCAGGCGAGTAGGGAAACCAAGGCTGCGAGATGACTGTTTCTCTACTTGCCTAGTATCCCAGGAGTTTTCGAAAACGCCTGGCTAATTCAGGCAAGAAGCCGATCGGCTCTCTCGAGTCGTTCGGTTATCTTAGTCACTTGAAACGCTAGGCGTTTTCGAAAACGCCTGGTTTTTCGCAAATTATTATAACAATGCAAATTATAAGCGATTATTACTACATAATCATGCTCAGCATTTTTTGTAAATCATTTTTAAAAGACTTTCCTTCACGTAACAATACAAAAAATAAAAAAAATAACTACAAAATTGATTTGACAAAACAACTTTTTCATTTCTTTTGCTCACCCAACTAACTTCTATTCAACAATTAAGAACTGTAACAACCTATATTCCAAAAAAATAATTTTTTGGTTGATAAATGCATGGTTAAACATTATTAAATAAATCTTAAAAAAGAAAATATGAATATATACTATAACAAGACAAACTGTAAATCCCAACAAGATATACGTCTAGGATTAAGGGTTAAATTCCAGGACTATTCCAGATGTTACAGGACGTTTTTCAAATTTCAAGTTTGCCAAGACACGCAAGAATTCTATAAAATCTTTTCTAACTTCACTATTTTCTATAAACCTGTAATTTCCCGTGCATGACTCATTTCTAAGAATGTAAGAAAATATTATTTCGCATTATTTCACCATAAAAACTATAACGTAACCTGTATAGTTTTTTTATCTGAATATTCGCTTCATAATGTATGCTTACAGTTTGATCTTCTCGTCGAGCAGTGTTTATTTTTGGGGTTGGGCATTGTATCAATTGGCTCCACCTCTATGCGCATGAGAAACAATTCCAAGTTGCTCAGTGGAAAAATTGCAAAAGTACCGACAACGAGTGAGTAAATTGCTTTTATAAATTGTAGTAAAGTTAAAAATAAAAATGAAATTTTCATAAAAACTATTTGCGTAATGAAAATTTTCGAAACTCGTTTAAAAGTACATTTATAATAATGTCTCCATCGAAACAAATTAGTAACACAATGAATTTCTGAGAAGTGTCTTAATTTTTTGGAATGCCACCCAAAGTCGTATAACTTGTAATCATGTAGGTAGTGTGTCAAGTAAATGATGTAGAAACTATCCAATATGATATACATTCCTTTCGAAACAAATAGCACTAACGTATATATGTATAGTAAGAAACAAAACGTTTAACATATGGCATAAACTAGGAAAAAATATTTACAGTGACGAACTCAAATTTTTGTCTTTATAGAAGAAAATAATGATAATATGTAGTAAGTAACTTTTTTTTAAGCGGCAACTGTAAAAGTTTCATTATAAATAAATTGGTGAAAATTTTATTATATTTATCAGATTTTCTTTTTTAATACAGAAATAAATTCTTATCATGAATAAATCATTCTTAATCGTAAAAGAAAATCGTTTTCATTAATTTTCACTAGTCTAAATCGATATTTACCTTCTACTCGTTGATTAAACTATAAGCTGAATGTTTATGTAAACGAAAACCAACTTTGCTGGCTTCACTTTGCGTTTACATATAATACTGGTCAACAAAATTTAACTTTTACCAAATTTTGAATGTACTATGGCCACCAAACCGAACCAAACACTTAGGAAAGATATTCCTTAATGTACAATAAATAGTAATCTGCTAGCATTCCTGGACTTTTTTTCCTTTGATAACGCTTTTTTATTGAGGAAATGTGATGATGAAATCTTCGCCTTGTTCGTCACTGACAGTACTCAAATTGTCGGGGAAGAAATCCAAATGAAAGTACAGGATATATATTTTTAGAGACATATTAGATTCCAAAGCTTTGTATGAAATCATAAGTTCATTGATTGAGTCTTTATAATTTTTCGCATTGTGGATTCCTAGGAAATTTTAGACTTTTATAAAACATTTCCAGGCGACTTTTTCCAGATCATTCAGCTTTCGTTCAAAGTTTGTATCATTTATTATTTCCGCAATTTGTGAACCAATAAATATTCCCTCATTAATATTTGCCATTGGGAAATGTCAGGTATAAGTATCCACTGCCATTTAAGGCATAGCTTTTACAAAATTTTTCATCGGGCCGAGCTTTATATGCAATGGTGATGGAAGTATGTCTTCATGATTCACTAAAGGATCATTTTTAACATTCTTCTGGCCTGGGCCATACTTTATTAGTGTAGTGACTCTGTTTATGCTGTTCCATTCGCAAATGAAGAGCAATATTTTGTGTAACCAGGCTGTATTCCAAGTAAAAGCGCAATGACTTTAAAATATTCAGAAATTTTCTGAACATTTTATTTGTATTTAATTGTTTCAATAAGGAACTCCATGTTCTCGTAACTTAATATCAGTGATCCTAAAGGACACTTGTTTCCGTTGTACTCTGCTTTCAAGCTAGTTTTTGAGGAGTCAATGAACTTTCATCAATGACTGGCAATGTTACTACAATAGACTAAATCATCTGCATTTTCGTACTCGGAGAAAGTAAATTCTAAGCAAATGTCTAGATTCTTTTTTAGTCCAACCTAATAGGAGTTTCATGCACACAACATATATGTGAAACCCAGGATTTAACTTGGTGGCGCACAGGAAAACGAAAATAGTCCAAATAGCACTCATCAATTAATGGAGTAAATTTTTGACGCTGAGATGTAAAAGTTAATTCTCCATATACATAACAAAAACTGTCTGGGTTATTAGAATACTTTCTCGACATATTTACAATATAACAAACGTAACTTGGTTAAATGCAATCATTATACAGTCACCTATATCAAGTTATTCAAACAAAAACACGTAAATGAGGTCAGAAAAAAATATATAGCTGTCACAAAAAAACTGGTTGTTACTGAAACAAAATAATTTTTTTTTGAATGATGGTACATCAAAACAAAATAATCACAAAGTTCGCGTGACCAAAACAGTGTTTACCAGTGATTATTAATAAATCTTTTGGAAATAATTTGTTATAACGTTTTGTTTATTTGTTTACAAGGAATTGAATTTAAGTTTAATAACAGCCGAGAATATTTGAAATGATAACTAAAATTCACAACATTTTTGACAGTCGCACATGAGTGAGATACATTGTGTATCTAGTATAATTGTATAATATGAAAATAATATGTATTTGTGCAAAAAATATAATTTTTACGTAGAAAATAGTTTTTTAATTTTTAATATTGTGTCTAAAATGAGCTTTTTTAATCAATAGAATATAAGCAACAAAAATAAGTCCACTTAATGCATCAAAGTATGTTTAGTATGAAAAGGATTCGAGGACTACATCGAAATTGTGTCACCATATTACTGATCCAACTGGTTCATTGTTATCAGAACTGTTCTGGCTGTTTTGCTTAATCTAAACGTCACCCTGCCACGAAACTTTATAGCTGAAAAGAGAATTTTCAAATAAAAACACCAATAAATGCCATGAATTTGTTTAAGTGGAAAATAAACTGACGTTTTGGAAAACCTCTTTTATAGTTACGTTTTTTCGGTGAAGCTCTGGATAAATTATTGATATTAATGAGCGGCGAATTAACTATACTATTGAAATAACGCATTATCTCAATAATTCAGAATATATTTTACTTCTTTATTGTAACTTCTTTTGTTAAAACTATTGAAAATGCAGAAGAACCTGAGCCTCGTACAAATAGCTGGCAACGTTATGACTAACATAACGGTGTTTTGTTCATCAATTACCTTGCCCAATGCTATCGCTACGTGATTCAACTGCATTGTTTGAACAAAAAATATTAAAAAATGGCCTTTACGCAAAGAAAGAGATTTTGAATTATAAATCTGTGAGAATCCAACCTATTCTCCAGCAATTTCCACCTGTTCCCATACCTGAAAACAAGCAAGGAAAAGCCCTAATATTAAATATAGAACATGTACAAATATTAGAACAAAATTACATTGAATAGTTTTGGTAGAGTTATTGATAAATACACTGTTAATTCGAACCCCGTTTATCCTAATTTTCGGATAATCCGAACTGCCGGCCAGTAATAAATTATATTTTCTAAAACTTTTTTCGCAGTTCTAAAAAAGGCAAGGCAAATAATTGGAACTCATTAAAATATCATTTATGATTTATTGAGGTTTTGCAACATTGTATTACACCACTAGGTAATTTTACGAACGATTCGCCATGTCAGTCAATTTCAATTGCTTGGTTGCTTTAATGTTGCCCCATCGTCGTAGAAATAACAGTTAAGCCGCATTTTCCTTGCCAATTTGCAATTTTCTTTTTCCCTCCCTGATGGAAAAGGAAAACGACGAGTCATAAAGGTGATAATTAAAAATGATCTTCAGCGTTTAAGGACAAATTAGTTATCCACAAAGATATTTTCCTCATTTGAAGATAATTGTATAGTTTTAATAAAATATAAAAAAAATTCAAATAGCTAATATGGGTCATTTATGTAATCTTCTAGAATTTATTTCACATAAAGTTCATACAAAATACGTCTTGATATTTATTGAAGATTTTCAATAGACTCTCGAAAAATAGTTAATTATCAGAATAATGGCAATTTTATTGAAGCCGACTCTTTTTGCTTTTACTTTCAATTAAGTTAATTTTAAAAATAGTGTTATCGGAAAATTGTCGCATCCGACACATAACTAACCTGAAATGTTGTCTTTTTTATAAAGTGTTGGTAGTTATGAACAATAGGGTTATTTGACACGATATTCCTTTGAAAACAGAATACTGTTCGCATATCGAAACCGACATCTTTTGAATTTGGACATATACATTTACAAATAAAAAAAATAAAACATGAGAAATTTGATTATGTATTATAAACTTTTATATAGGAAAACAATAAAGCCCATTTTATCAAAGTTAATGTCTTCCTTTATTAATGGTGCCTTTTGCGCGTGTGTACCTGTCAGATATGTCACAAATAAAATCGCTTTTATTAAAACCGCCGTTCCTACAATTCCCAATTAATTTAGTTTTAATATGAATCTTATATTTTTTGAAAGCCAAAATCATTGAGGTATTCATATATACAAAATAATTACCTACACACATAAATATAACTATGATATAATTTATGTTTTCAAATAAAAATATAAACACTAGATGACTTTTCACAAAATATCTCTTCAACCACTTGTAGATATGTTTGTTACATATCAACCCATTTTAGTACACCACTTGTATCCTTCAAGATTCTAGTTCGTATTTATCTCATATATTTTATCCTTTCAAATAAAATGTAATTTATGTTAAATGATATAATAAAATTAGAACAAAAGTATTGAAGTATTACGTTGTAAAATATTTGTTTTGGTTCTCATAAAATTGTTTTATATTACAATTGTTTATCACTTCTCATAATAAAATGCTTAATATCTGTTACGGTCCTGGATCAAATGATTTTTTTTTCATAAATCTACAACGCCAGTGTATCCAGTTACTTCCTTGACATTTATCATGGCCAACCCCTATTTAGACAAACAACTTCCCTAATGACATTTAGTCTAAAATCGTAATATATCTTATAGGTGAAATATTGTGAGAATTTATGGTGTTTTTAAATGTTCGTGAAATGAGCTGTGTAAACACACAAAAACAAACAAATATTTTAGAAAAACTAGATTAAGATATATGTACCTGCTTTTGATCAGAATTTATGTATGACAGGTTTTGTCATAATTGTTTATTATTAATTATAACGAATCATTCCACATATATTTATGTAAAATTTGATTTTGAACTACAACTACACCTCAAGTCAATTTTGTGGTCGCTTAAAACAACCTGGAGTATCAATCTTATTGGAATGGGAAACGATGGTACCTAAAATGCTCTTAATCTCTGACTGAATAGTGTTAAGTATTTTACTTTTCTGCAACTAAGTTTCATTCAGTTTACAACTAATTGTAATAAAAGTTTAGTGAACAAGCAGTTTTGGCATCCAATTTTTTGTTGTTGTAATGTTTATATTTAACTATTTGGGTAATAAGTTTTCCGACCGTATATGTCTAAATATTGGTATACGTAGATTATTTTTCAAAGTGACTAGTCTGGAAGTATTGAAGTGATGTTTTTACCCAAGGTTTTTCGCTTTAATACTTTATTTTTCAAAAAGATCGTCTTTACCGGATTTACCATTTTTGGTTACAATTGGTGAACTCGATACAGTTTTACTACCTGGTTTAGACCTGGAATCGCTCCACTATTTTACATTATAATTAGTTCGATTTTATAGAATCTAATGGAGAAGACATAGCTTCAATAACTGTTTAAGGCTGAGTTGCTTCTTCATATTCACCGGATAATTAGTCGTTCACACCAAGATATCTTGATTGTAGTATATTGTCATCAATCCAAGTTGGATCAATAACAGCGTCATTGCCTTTTATTTTAGGAGAATTATTCATCATTTTTATAAGTTCCTCCACATCTGAATAGTAGTAGAAAGTAATCATGACCAATTCCAAGAATTTTTATTTGAAATGGAAAGTTAGTACGCCGATCTTCTGCTTCAAAACAAGGTAGATAGGTTATCAAGGGAACGATTTAAAACATTTCGCGTTCCTATTCTGGGAATTGAAGGATTTCTTGAGAAGGACGTTCACTATCCAGAACTAACAGACCCTCAGTGGATCGATCCAAAACTTTTATTTCATCTCATCTATGAAAAGGAAATTTAATTTTTTATTGAGAATTCAGAATGTTTATTTAGACTTTAGAAAAATTAATAATATTTGAAAACAAATTATCCATTAGTGCTTGGGATTTTTAGAAGAAAACATTGTTTCACTTTCCGAACCTGCTTAAGCATCACCAAGAAAACAATTTCTCTATTGATAAACACATACACATTTTAAAACAATTATTTTATTGAAATTGCTAAATTTAAAAAACAAGGAGATATAGTGCTTTAAGTTCAAATATCTTTGTGTTGAAATGGAAATATCGGTGAAGAAGAGATACGGCCTAGAGAACGAAAACATAATCATTTTCAACGCTTGAAATTGTATTTACGATCAGCTGAAAGAACTCGCGTTTACTGTTTTTCTCTTTTCGGTTCTACATATACATGCGAACAAACTTTTTCAAGCATAAATATTATCAAGAGTGAACTGAGAAGTCGTCTTATTGATGAGAACTTGGAATCATGGCATAAATTTAAAACAACAACATACAAACCTGACTTACTCAAATTTTTCAAGGTGATTCAAGCACATTGGTCGCATTAATAAACATTTATTAAGTATGAAACTTTTTTTTAGTTTCCAACTAATTGTAATGAAAAAGCCGTTTTGGCATCCAATTTTTAATTGTTGTAATGTTTATATTTATCTCTTTAACACACTGTATAGAAGCCAAACACAATAGTGATTGCATTGCATTCGCATTTTACACATACTTATGTCGGGTTTTTCTCATTTGTTATAAAGTTTATTATTAATCATTTTGGTAAGTCCGAAATATATCAAAATATACTTTACTCAAGCCAAATATTACTTTTTATTTCTATTAACTCAATGTTATGTTAGTTAATACATTTTCGTAAATATTTGAGAGTCGGTAACGTTTTCCTAACTGTACTGCCTAATGTTGGATTCCTTCGCGTTTATAAATAGTAAGTACATAGCAACACTTTCCTTCAAAAAGTTTGTATCGTGGGCAAAAATGGTAAAGCCAAGGAAATTCTTGAGTTGTTAATGCCGACTGTGGCTGAGACACTCGATATAAAAACTGACACCAGCCCATTATTAATTATTATAAATAATTTTTCAGGGAAAAACGTATTATACATACTGATGATCCAAGTATTACAAGTAAGGGGACTTACAATTATTTACTTTTCTGAGAGTTTTTCTAGTGACGGTCGAAATTCTTTTCAATTTGATGTGGTACTACTCAATATGAAGTGGGTAGTATGAAACAATTGTTTACTCTGAATTAATGGAAATCTGAAATATATAATATTGATATCAATACAAAAGAGTAATTTTAATAAATTAAAAATGGTCAATGTCCAATCATTTTAATTATTATAGACCTTACCTCATATTTGCTAACAACTAGTGCAACTTTTTGTCTCCTTTCAGTGACCAAAACTTCATTTTGACAGCTGGGGACAAGGAATATTTTGAACTACTCTCAACACACCAATGCCTATACAGAGTAAACCTTAAATCTTCTATTTTTCATAAGAACATTTGTTCTGTTAAATCTACTATACTCAGCCAGAGTAGATCATTGTCGTCTTTATTTTCCAATCCAACTAAAAGATTCTTATAGCGTCCTGGAACCACAAACAAATCAAAATGGATATTAATGATTACAATGGGATCAGTAAGACAAAAATTTTGATTATAGGTTGAAATTGAAAATAAAGTTGGTAGGTGTATATCAGACCCACAAAAATTGAAATTGCTTAATTATAAATTAAATTCTGTAAAGAACAAATTTTTAAAAAGGAGATAAAAAATGGAAATAATATTAGACATAATCTCATCATCATAGGGGTTGAAACAATCCACCTCTTTCAGCTGCACTATTAATTATTATAAATAATAATACATTTTTCAGGAAAAAAGTTCTATGATATCTTATTACGAACAAAGAAATGTGAATAGAAACAACTATGTTATGTAAGGAATTTGATATACAATATGTTTTATTTAGTAATAAGTTTGCACGTGCCACTGTTTACTTTCATTGTAATTTGTAAAATGTGCAATTAATTGTAGACCAAAATATACTTTGCAGAGTTGACAAAAGTAATTACAACGTTTTCACATGTTTAAAAATGTTGGTTTTGTTTATTATTTTGTATAAACATAAATATTGATATAGGTATAATAAACGAAGTCCATTTCAAGCAATCGTAAATATGAAAGTAGGTAACAAAAAACATTATTTACTTTGTAACATCTGAAAATTCGAAAAATGGAACAAAGAAATGAAAATAAGAATAGAACTAGATCATTTAGGTTGTTAAATACTACTGAAGAAATATTATTGAGGAAAAATCATTCCACTGTTTTTATAAAATTGACAATATACATACAACAAAGAATACATACAAATTTTGGAACAAAATACAATTATTTTTTAACATGATCTCCATTTAGCTCTATGCACTTTTCCCTGCGAAGTTCAATAAGTTCGATACCCTTTTTAAAATAAGAATTGTCAAGCTCTGAAATAATTCATTGTTAGAAAGTTTTTGATCGCCTTGCCATTTTTTCAAGTCTGAGAACAGAAAATAATCCGAATCAAACTTTAATTCATTAATTTTAACCATTGCAGTAACGGATCATTCATGATGAAACAACAATTCGCTCAAACGTTGCAACGAATTCGCATAATACTCGCCGTTGATAGTTGTTTGGTTTTATTTCTGTGAAATATTGCCAAAACTCGATGGAAACCTCTTCACGACGCTGTTTTTGTTCCCTTGTGATCAAACGTGGGTCATCACTTCACACCCGAAACAAAAGGACAATCAAAACAATGGACTGAAAAGGTAGAACCGGCACCAAAGAAGGCAAAGAGCGATCCAGCTATGCGCAAGATGGGTATCTTGCGCACAGCTTTGTTATGTCCAAATTTTCACGTAAAATGCGATGTACTGTACTTCTTGAAATGCCTACTATGTCTGCTAGCTCGCTCACTTTTAGTCTATGGTGGTCCAGTACCGCTTTGTGGATTTTCTTCAGCATTTCTGAAGTCGTCACTTTATTTGACCGACCTCTGCGATGCTGGTCTTCGTAGGTCGTACGGCCTCGATTAAACTCAGCTACCCAATATTTACTGTTGATAAGAAAGGAGCAGCCTCACCCAGAGTAGAATCTAGTTCAGATTTCATATTGGTTGGACTAACGCCCATCAAATAAAAGTATTTCGCCATGTTTACAAATTCACTGAAACCCTTCACTTGTAATGGCTGCCAAAATAATACTTAACAACATGGCGTTTTCAAACTTGAAACATATGCTGTAACAGATTGTGTACTTTCTAATACAGTGGTATTTTTAATGCAATTACCGCCATCTCTAGGTCATACCTGATATGTACTTCTCGAACCATTCTCGTACGTATATCACGCTATCGAAAAAGTTTTCGAGTTTTGAAAGTAGACATTATTTGAATTTCTCATTAACGTCTTCTATAGACTGACTCTAATTTGATTGATAATTCAATTAGAAAAGAAAAAGTCTTATCACAGAAATTTGTTTATTGGTCAATGGGGATAAATGGATTTTCGACCAGAATCAGTTCACAATGATTTCCCGTCAGATGATGTAGATTAGTTCCACGAGTTTTTTCCTACCAATATTTACAAATACAGATAATATTCTGTTTTCATTGTTAATAGCACGTTTACCATTGTTTAACTAAGTCACTAATTCTCAAAGGGGTCCAGGTGCACGCCCAGGGGTCCACGGAAACCTCTATAACAGGAGTATACTTGAATTGATATAGA
Organism: Diorhabda carinulata; assembly: GCF_026250575.1. Taxonomy (NCBI): domain Eukaryota; kingdom Metazoa; phylum Arthropoda; class Insecta; order Coleoptera; family Chrysomelidae; genus Diorhabda; species Diorhabda carinulata. Next base: position 10,033,765 of record NC_079465.1, read on the forward strand.
TCTGATTTCTGGACGTTTTTGAGTTAATAATATGGTGTAAATGTAGAAAGTATTTTGAAAGTGGTATACGAGGAAAAAAGTTTGGAAACTTCTGGACTAAGTGGTTATTAGGAACATTTCCGGTTCAGTTTCTAATTCGTCTCTATACTTTTTAAGGTGTTTTGTTAGTTTTCTAACGTATTCGTTTTTACCCTGTCCCACTTAACTTTTACTATGACATTTTTTTGTAGTTATTTCTGTATATATTTTATGCAGTAATTTATTGTCGATTTATTATTATTAATATAATACAAGCATAGTGAACGAGAAAGGACGAGAGAAACATCGATCAACGCAATAGGAAAACTATAAACACATATCAAAATCATCAGTATAGCTGAGAAATAGAAAATTGTTAACTTTTCTGTTTAGTTTATGTTTCGACTCTCTACAGTAAATGTATTTAAAAAATGTTCACTACACTTAATAATATGGAGTTTTTCCTAAATTTATCTTAGTAATCGTCTAATATTATCAGGGATAATTATTAGAAAAAAAGTTAGAAAAAAGTGTCGTTACAGTTCCAGACGGAGCGAAGTAAGTCTGGCAGCGCCTTCCTTGACTAATGATTAATTAGCACAGGGACACACAAAAGTGAGCGTTTGACGACTTGTCATACGGTTGTGAGTTTGATTGATTGCACATACAGGGCGGGAAACAAAATTAATGTCGCAATGCTAATCGAGAGTTGTAGTTACTGACACTTTTTGTTGACCTTTTAAATACATGGAAAGAAATCTTATTACTCAAGACGTTTTTGTTGTTTGTTTTGAAAGATTTGAGATGTAAATATTATATTTATGAATTTATGAAATGTTTATGATTAGGATATTAAAAAAATAGAAGAAGGACCACGGCCATATGTTTCAATTTCATATAATGCTAACAATAATTAAGAAATAAAATAAAAAATTGTATTTTTTAAAAATTCTAGAACAGGAGGCTCGGCAACCTACGGCTCGCGAACCACTTGGAGCTCTTTGGATGTGAAGCTTCTGCTCTTTAGTTCCATGCGTATATATTATTTATTTTATAGAAAAAATGTTTGAAAATCGTTAATAATCCTATTAACGAGAATTAGGCAACGATTCTATCTTTCAGCAGTTTGTATTCGCACGTCAAGAATTGCTTCATACGTGCATCTAAAGAGCTGTTTCGTAATTTCAAAAACACAGGTGGAAGATATTCAACTTTCTTCTGCCTTATCACTTGTTACCGATGAGTCATGCTATATAAGATCACGATACAAGCTGCTTATTTCACAAGCTGCTCTTTTTGTCTTACTAAGGTGCAAAAGAATAGGATTGCTACCGGTCTCGGGACAAACTAGACGGAACTAGACGGGAAGATATAGCGATTATTGTGCAAAAATGCCTCAAAGACAAAGTTGTCAATTTAAATAAAATCATTTAAATGGCCACTGATAGCGCCACATTACAGGAAAGAATAAAGGGGCAACAAAGATTATTCAGAGAAAAATGAATTACGAAATTCTGAAGATTCACTACATAATACATCAAGAAGCGTTTTGTGCTCAAACATTTCCGGCCAAAATAGTTGAGGTTATGAATTTGTTAATAAAAATTGTTAATAGCATATTGTCAAAAGCACTCTACCATCGCTAGTTGTTGAACGAAATGGAGAATCAGTACTCCGACCCAGGATACACATACACCGGTATGCTTATGTGCAGGCACGCGCCACTACTCTCGCATAATTTGACGTCACGTTGGAACCAAAATGTGCAGTATAATAAATTCTGTATATCTGTTATAAAGTTTTGTTTTGATTCCAAAAGTAAATTTTGATGTAAAGGCTATATATGTATTATTTATATGGTTATAAAATTTACCATTTATATTTCACTTACAAAGTGAAATTCCGCGAATGAAGAGATTATTTAAAATAAGATTAGTAAAATCATGAAATTATTCAATTTAATAATATTGTTTCTGTTATATTATGGGTATATTTTATTTATTTCTTTCAGCGAATCATATATAGGTAAATAAATAAATAAATTTATAACTTCATACTTCGCATTATATGGAACTGTCCTCTTCGAAATGAATCGAACAAATACACGTTCAAATAAATAACACATAAATAAAGGGTATTGCATCTAAATATTTTCAACCAGACTGAAACTGTTTTTGTTAATAATTCTACAAGTGAATCGACAACAACATAAAATAAGTATAATTATTGGAAAAAATTAGGAATTGTATGTGTTATTTTGTAATTTACGACATTCATTTACCATATTTTAAATTAATCCTCTAGACCAAAAAGTCCTATCCACTTCACCAAGACTTTCTTTTTTGGAAACTAAAGCTATTTAATTGGTATTTCGATGAGTGTTTTAGCATGTACAGAAGGCATTATGATCTCTTAAATATTAAAAAAAAATAACAGCTAAATCAACTGAATTTCCAAAGGTAAATAAATACATTCCTAAATAAAAAAAGCATTAATTACATGAATTTTAGAGCGACAAATGGTTAAGTTACGGTGGATATCACAACGAAATTAAATGAACTAAGTATAAAATTTCAAAGAAAGGGAAATCAGCCTATGTTTTGGTAGAAGAATTGGTTTGTTTTGAAGAAAAATTCTTTTTGCAATAGTTCACTTGCATAACGTTTGAAGGTATTCAAAAACTCGTTGGAATTGTCTGGAGTAGTTACATTGAGTAAAAGTTCTGAAAGCTCAGCATCAACTGTGCTCAAACGTCATTTTTAAATATCACAGATCCATGTACAAACACTATATATCATGAGGATAATATTTACGTAACTTTTCCTTGATTTCACGTGAAAATAATGTTTCCATCATATCGAAATTAACTTTTCCCCATATTTACCCAATAATAGTTGAGTAAATAGTAAATAAACAATAGAAAATAGTTTTATTTTCATGAGTATTGAGTTTTTGTCAGATGTACTTATGTAAAATAGTAAGAAATGACATCAAAACCATCACGGAAACCGCCATGGCAACACTTTACTGTATGAACCAACAATCCAAATTCTGTATGAATTTTGAGGAACGTATTAAACTTCTTCTCAAAATAAGTTATTCATTAACCACTGTTGATAATATTGATATATAAGATCACCCTGTATTCGAAAATAAAACACCCATTTGCAGAGCTTTCGTTGTCGGAGGTCTGGATTTGAAGGTGGAAATTATGACAAGGGGGCTGAACTTAAGAAGAAACAAAAAAATGACGACTTGTGATATTTTGTAATTGATGAGGTCAAATTAAGGATCTATGGAGAAAATAAGTTAATGTTAACTTTTGAAAAAAGATCAAATATTTTATTCCCATCCCTTACCGACAATAATCTCTAAATGCTGTGAATTGCAAATAATAAACCGAAGGGAAAAAGGGTGTATTAAAAAGTATAGATTTATTTCAGCTATCTAATGTTTCTCCATGTAGATAGAGCAAATTCAATATTTTATTTAATTACTGTAGAATAAATGGAATAAATACTTGGATATGTATGTGCAAAAATATTTGTTAATTATTTCACCGCTTTCGTTGTTATTTAAATAACGAAGTAATATCAGCACCATTTTGATTTCGATATATTAACTAACGTATTTCTCATAAAACCAATATAGGACCTCAAAATGGCGCTAGCATCGAACAAAATCGAGTAAAGAAAATTTTTGATCCATGAAAAAGGTATTGGTTGAATAAGGTTAATTTTAAGTAAATTATTACTTTGACGAATTTAAGCTTGTATTTTCTTTATTGTCAAGCATAACTCTTTTCATTATTTAATATTCCTTTTCGTTTGATATTTTTTTTTTAAAGAAGTAACTCAATAACAACATAGACCACTCATTATAATGCTAAAACTAATGGGTTTGAGATGATCAATGCTACAATCAGAAGAAAAATAGAATCTACAGATGTTTGACTGCGGGCTTCCGACTTGAGTCCATTTTTTGCCCACTAGTGTATTTTCTCTATTCGGCGTAAGATTGTTCAAATCATTCATATCATAACCTTTAAAAGTTTGCTTTTTAAAATCCGTTTTTAAGAACCCTTTTCATTACATCTTTATTACGTCAACACTATTAAGTTAATATAAACAAATATAATTGACATAAAATGCTTTTTCCGTAACTATTTACATAATATATATACGTTTATTTTTCTTAATTACTTGGCTTGGACTTTATTGATATTGGCGAAATGATGCTTAAATGGGCATCCATCAACACGAACGTTCTATTCTAAGTTTATGTTAAACATGAAACTGACTTAAAATAAAACGAAGGTAGGGTCAAGCGGTGCAAAAAAGAAAACCTTTTCGTATTGTTTATTTTGGAGATGTTTTTAAATAAGGACCAAATTCAAAGACGTGTCTATTATTTTTATAACTTCCTCCATCAAACACACTGATCAAGAGTAATAAATCATTTTCTACTGATTATTTGTTAACGAAATTCTCCATTTGAAAAAGATTTTTATGAGCTTGATTTGTTTTTAAAAGTAATAAAATAATTTTCAACCTAATTTTCCAAAGAGGTACATAATCTGAAATGTTGTATAAAATAAATTACGATTATAAAGTGAAACTGAACTAATGAAAAAGTTATATTCGCAATATTAACATACGGGCTTTACAACAAAAGTATCAACCTACCTTTATACGAGGGTTGCTGCGTAAGTTTTAAGATAAACAAATAAAAAAAAATATTATATATAGCTTCATAGTTTTAAAAAATACCTTCCATTAAGATCAATATACTTTTGCAGGCGCATGAACCAATTGTCCAGGCATTTTTTCCATTCCGATTGAGGTATCTCCAAAACATGAGATTTGAACGCATCAAATCGCTTTTCCAGATGTAGAAAAACTTGGACCTCGGAATTCATTTTTGATCTGCTAAAATAAGAACAGATCATTGTATGCCATTAGATGATTTCTAAGAACAATTCTGGCAAACAATTCCATTTAGTTCGTCCTGAAAGACCCATACAGTCGATTGTTGTTTCGGGTTCATATGCATAGATCCATGATCCGTCGCCTGTCACGATCTTATAGACGTCTGTTGAAGCAGTACGATTGAATGTATTCAGCATAACTTTGCATAAATTAACACGTGCTTTTTTGCGATTCTGAAATTATGCAGTATCCAGCGCGAACAAATCTTTTTGATAGCCAAATATTCATGTAATATAAAATGTTTGCAATTGAAACTAATGCCAAAATATGCCTAAATCTCACGGTATGTCACTTTACAATCTTGCAATATCAGTTTACGCACAGCATCGATGTTTTCTGGCACAAAAGCCGATTTCGGAGTGTGCCGTTAGTGCTGCTGTTAGCTTAAGCCATGTCGAATGTCATAGAAAATCATCGCACAAAAAGGGTCGCGAATTTAATTTTATTTTTTGATCAATATAAATGTTTCAAGTATCTGTGAACAACTCGAATAGCTTTCATGAAAACACATTCTAAGTACGTTCACCATTCAAAATTTATAATGGCGATGTCAGATTTCACATATTCACCTTGTTTCCACTTCCTGGAGCAGTACTTTGAAGTCACAATTTTCTTCGATGTATTTGCCATAACAAACATCGTTTAAGTGCACACTATGATCTGAAAAAGTTTATTCAATGGAATATTTTTGATAATTCAATATAGTTACTTTTTTGTTATTGGCAATTATTAAAGTTTCCTCTATGGAGATTATCACTTTGATTCTGGATCATAGTCGATCTATCATCGGTAATAATCTAGGTAACTTTTCTAAAATAAATGTAGTATGTATGTTGTATGGATGAATCGGATGAAAATGAGTAGGAGCTAACAATCCATCAACAAAAAATGGAGTAATAGAAGTTATCAGAAAGAGTGGGAATGGGAGAATAACTGTAAAAGATGAAATAAATATGGAACTAATAAAGTATGTAGGAATTAACTGTATGACCGATTATATGAATTGATAAGAAATATATGGATAGAGGAAAAGATGCTAGAAAAAGGGAAAAATGGACAAATCGATACAATACATAAAAAAGAAGATTAACATTGGTGCCAAAATTACATAGAAATTACGTCTTTAAATCTAGGTTTCAAACTCATGTCAACTATAATTTAGTAAGGCCTGGTGAATAGAGCAAAATATATTATAGAAAAAGAGCATTATGGTATCATGCAAAGTGAATCCACAATAGATGACATACACACAATTAAACAGTTGTTGAAAAAATACATTAACAACAGATCAAAATTGAAAAGCTTTGTTTGTACATTTGCATAAATAATTTGATTCTATCAATTAGAGAAATGAAGGCTCTGAAATAAAGTCCAAGGGATAAAACTGAAATTGATAGGAATTAAGACACTGACTAAGAAAGAATCGACAGCAAGTGCACTAACCAGCAAAGGTAAACTTAAGGATTTTCAATTAATAAAGGAGTGAGACAAGATCGCTCACTATCTACAACAATAAGCAATCTATCGCTAGAACACGTACAAAGAAATACAAGTAAAGGAAACAGAAAGGATCAAACAATAGCATAATAAGACGACGTATTTATATATTTATATATGTATACGTTTCTTAACTCCCCATTTGACACTTGGAAGTAATAGATAAAGCATAATTTATAAATTATTAGTGCTTCAAGTAGACTTAGTCACCCTAAAATGATTACATAAATTATACAACAACAAACCCACTAGAAGCTGCTCCCAAAATATTTTCTAAGATAGGATATTAATTTTCTAAGTGGCTGTACTTGAGGTAAACAAACAGGACCATTTTGTGTGGGAAATATCATATCATAAACATCACAAATCATTTTGAAATATTTACTGTAAGTCCACTTAAAAATCTTAGTGCATTGAGGTATGTTGAGAAAAGTTGTTACGTGTCTGTAATCTGATTTTAATAGTATTACTAATAATAACACTTCAGTTTTAGGTAAACATACATATTTTTTTCATTTCGAACTTTGCATTAGTCATATAGGGTTACGATAAAAGTACAACTCAAACAATTTAGATGAAGCTCAAGAGTTATAGCACATAATGAAGTATATTAGAAAATTGTGTATATTTATTCATTGACAAAATTGTTTATTAAATTCGTACATCAAGCTGATCATATTTATGATACGTCAACTAAATCTAGGCCTGTCTAAGCTGTTGCAACAGAGGAACTGAGACTTGGTTTGTTATGGTGATATAAGAAAACAAATTTAGCGCAAGTTTCATTGCCGTTTTTTGTTTATTACATAATGTAATAATTTTCTAACTAAATTGGCATAATAAGCACCTGTCTTATGGTTACATCTGTATGTAATCTATCATAAGTACATCTTCAGCATCCCAACATACGGATGGCATAACCTTCACTGCTAAAGATTACATCTTAAATTTTTTGGTTAGTACAAAACCTAGTGGTGCCACTCTTAACTCTTCATTTTGATCTTCTTATCATAGCCATTATTGAGTTTATTATTTCTTGAATCAAATTAAGTGGAGCTCATAATTAAATTCTTCTCACTGAATAAAAATCCAATAATATCATTCCCAAGAATAGGAGTCCAAATGCTCACATTATTTGAATATTATGTATGACCTTACTTCAAAAGTCGTTCCATAGCTCCAGTAGGGATTATTTTGTTTAATTACATGCCCATTGAGGAAACATGACAGTAAAGTGAACATTTACCAAAATAATCCGGTTCTCAGTTACGAAAGTTGTTGAAAAAATTGACACTTAATACGGTGGAAATTTATTTAACTAGTTAAATAATTTAATTCACAACTTTGAAAAGCTATTTATTAACATAAAATATAAATAAATAAAGTGGTTTCAATAATATAAGTTAATGGTACTTTAAGTGTCTAAGGAACATATGGAACCGCTTAAGTAAGACGTTGATGACGGTCCGTCTACGATACAATACTAATACAATAGTAAGTAGAAGTTAAATATGTAGATTTATGATTCTTCACGGTCACATTAATATAAGAAAGAAATTAGGTAATCCGAGCTGATACGTTAATAAAGCATAAAATAATAGACATATTGTATAACTTAATTTATGGTTAACAGATCTTAAATGGTTTCTATCAGCAGTGGCGATATAATTAACTGTATTTTCTTACAGTTTCCTGAAATATTCCTACTGGATGTGCTACACTACGAAGTCATGTGGAGGAAAACCAACATTAGGAAAAATTGGTAAACTTCATCCTGTGGCTAACTATTTATACCAATTCGTCGGATAGAAAAATATATTTCATTAGGAGTCTGGAAATAAGGATTTTACCGTATCTGCGTAACACGGGAAGTCATGCAAAGTTCTCAATGCTAAAGAGTTGTTTATATCTAAAAACTAGTACGTTTTTCAAGGGTTGGGTTGAGGGCTATATACCAAAAATATCCATGAAGCTAACAGCAGAACAAGTAGCCACATTTTTTACGAAGTTTCAGATGAACAATATCTACTGGCAAAAATGATTTTAGTGTTTGTGATCTTTGGCGCATGTTGAGAGATGATTTAATATGCGTGAGTTTAGACTGTGGAAAATAATGGGCGCTTTATTGTTTTGTTTTTGCGAGATGGAAAAAATCATATGTTTAGAAGTTTTACCATGATGAGGGATAAGCATAGGTACCATTCGCACTTTGCCGTTAATATGCAAATCTACGGCTTAAAAATATGAACAGCAGAAGATTATTTGTTGCATTTAGAAATCTTAGTTGTTACACCCAACTTTTTGGGTGTCATACCATCAGCGCTATCCCGAAATTTGTTGCAAAATACTTGAAAGTGAAAAATCCGAATTACATACCAGACATGAGCTAATGCGTTTTTTGGCAACCATGTTGTGGTGGAAGCTGATTTGCTTAGTCTGAGAAGAACTCTACACGCGATATTCTTCAACATTTTAGTTCTAAAGAATGAAATACCGAAGAACCGAACAATAAAAGTTATCAACTTTTCCTAAATATACTAATTATGTTTTTTTCAGAAAAATTTTATTAATAAATATATGTTTTTTAAAATTTTTCAATTGTATTTTTGATTTTAGGTCACGGAAAAAAATCGGAGATCTGAAAAAATATGTTGAATCTTTGGATATCTACAAAAAATATAACAACTGTTTATTCTATCAAAAATTCATTTATTTATTATTTACTTCCAGAACAGGTTTTGATTAATTTTTGCAATGCTCAAATTTCTTCCAAGCCATGAAGGGTTCGAAGCAAAATGAAACGTTGTCAGCGTATATGATTCCACTTATAGGTGGTGGCATAGCAGTGGATATCGTTATCTAACAGTAGATAATAGAATAATCATAAGTTAAAAGTGACGTTTTTGGCATGAGATGATTTAGATTTTGAATGTTATCGCTAAAACAGTTTCATAGGCGGATTGACAGAGAGTTCATAGAGTGAAAATGGAATGGTTTGTAATATTAGAGATAGCAGCTGCAAAGTAGACAACCAAAATAGCACTTTCACATTACGTTTTTTTTATATTCGTGCTTAATAGAAACTTACTGTCGAACGAGCAGGAACATTTTTATACAGAAATCGTACATTAATTGAAACGTGCAAGTGTTAATTTTGGGTTAACGAAGATGTATTAAAGAGAGCTCTCTGAAGTTTTGGACAACTAGATAAGATCGGAAGTGAGTGAAGTCTATTTGTTACCGTTTTTTTTTTCATATATATTCAAAGCTATCTACCATTTTATTAATTAAAACCTGATTTAAAATATATTTTGGTGTATATTGTAGTCCCAAAGCTTAACTCTCCTCATAGGATCTATCTAAGTTGGAGATCCTAACACCGGATCGTACACCCGTAGCTCTGGATCTATGCAAGCATACTTACTACTGACGATTAACTTTTATTTTCTAACATTCTTTACATTACATAGAAATAAGTATTCAATTATGTTAAAATAAACACCCCACAAAAATTATCGCATTATTCATTATTTTTTAAATATTTTAAATGTTTTTCGAATTTTATTATTATTGCGAATTGAAACGCCCTTTGCAACATTTATTTTATATCAGTTTAAGAAGATATAAAAAGTTTGATTCACCAAAACCAAAAAATTGTACAAAACATATATACAAAAAAATGAACGGTGCTTAAACTAAAACCAGCCAATGAATTTCTAATAGCGTCTGTTGCCGTCCCTCTGGATGTATCCTTGCGGCATGTTTTCCCAGATGTTAAAAAGAACATTTTAAAGATCATCGAGTGTTCTTATTGGTACCGGATGCTGCTGAATTTGCCATCCTAGATGATCCCAGACATACTCTATTGGGGTAAGGTCCGGGCTACGAGCAGGCTAATTCAGGATGAGTATCTCGACCTCTTCTAAGTACTGCCGAACCACTCTAGCAGCGTGTGGACGAGCATTATCGTGCATTAGCACAGAGTTGTCACCGATATGAGGCATATAAGGCACTACATGGGGTTCTAGGACATTGGTTATGTACCTGTCAGCATTTAGTCTTCCATCATACACGACCCTCAAAAGAAATTTCTCCCCAAACCATGATAGGACCACCACAAAAGCTTTCAGTTTGACAAAAATTAACCTGATCGTGCGGTTCATCACGTCGCAAATATACTGATACACGCCTATCTAATGAATACAAACAAAATCGGGAATAAAATATGGGACCAATCTTGATTATTCCAATTTACGTGTTTTCGAGCAAATTACAATCTTGCTACTTCTTTGGTCCTCTAGCTGACACTCTGGCTCGTATACCTGCTCAGCGTATTTCGAACTGTTTGTGAGTTTATTCGGACATTACAAGCAACCAACAGATCTGTTTGCAGCCTTCGAGCGGTGGTATGCCTAATTCTCCTAAGGCCGTTAACCTCAAATAACGATCATCTACTACCGAAGCTACCCTTCCGCGCGGCCTTGTCCGGGTCTTCTGGTTAGCTGCCCTGTTTCTTGGTAGCGAATAACATCTCTGGATATAGTGCTTTGTTGAACCCCAATCACCCCGGTGACTGCGGCCATCTTGTATCAGCGCGATGAATCTAGCAACTTCTTCATTGGTCTCATGTCTTGTTAAACGGCGAGGCACATCCATTAACAAAATAAATTTAAATTTTCACTATACAATAACACAATTTGTTTAGAAGGTTCTTGATCTCAATACATTCTCCAAGACAGAAATGATTTACTCGATCATTTTTGCTTCCAAAAACATTTGTATGAAATTGTGATATTTTTTTGACCATGATAAGAAACCAGAAATATTTAGTAAGTTGATACATATACAGATTGTCCCAAAAAACTAAAATTAAGTATTAAAAATATCCTAAAATACCAGTGATGCGATAATTTTTGTGGTCTGTATATTTATTATTGTTATTATCATCTCGAAAAATTCAAAAATATACATTTGAATGTACACAACTTAAGACTTTTAATTTTGATATCAATTTAGGAATCTTCTTCTTTTTCCTTGTATTAGGCGTAGTCGCCTGTTTTATCTTCGACATCCTTGCCTCCCATCCTGCTTCACGGTTGTCGCTCCACCTTTTTCTGAGTCGCCCGGTACTCCTTCGGCCTAGAGGGGATTTATCGCGCTCTATCTTCACCTGTCTGTTGTTATCCATACGACTTATGTGCTCATTCCATTCTTTCTTTCTTGATAGAATCCCATTCATTGAAGTCATCTATTTTGCACAATCTTCTGATGTTCTCAGTTCTTTCCCTGTCCAGTAGGGATTTTCCGGCTATCCTGCTTAGCATTTTCATCGCTGTTTCTATCATTCTTTTGGTTTCCGTTGTTTCTGGCCGCGTCTCTGCGGTGCATGTCTTACCGTGGTCTTGTATATTCTCGATTTGGCTTCTATTCCGATATGTTTAGTTCGCCATATGGTTTCGTTCAAACATGCTGCTATTCTTAAGGCTTTAGTTGTTTGCTCTCTTACTTCGTTCTCTACGTCTCCAAATCCTGAAATCTCGATTCCTAGGTATTTGAATTTCATTACTTGTGAATTATCTGGTCATCTACGACTAATTTACATCTTGTTGTAGTTTTGGATGTGGTCATACAATTTGTTTTGGACGAAATTATTATCATATTGAAAGATTTAGCTGTGCAGTTAAACATATATAGAAGCCTTTAAGATCATCCTCAATTTTTACGACTAGAACACAAATTTGTTTTTTCCTCCATACTTTTCCTTTAGACCCGCAAAGGTCTTGTTGAAAATACTATAAATTTTTGGTATCCTACTATAGAGCTAGATTACAATGTTATTATGTATTCATAAAAATGTGTGTTTGTGAATTTGTACTTCGATATATAACAAGCCAAAGAATTTTAACTTTTCTTATAACGTTCCAGCTCGTGATCGTGGTATTCTTGAAGATTAGACAATTCGTGTCGGAAGATTATGGAGCTCAGGATTTCAATTATAGAATGTAAAACAAAAATAAAATATACATTAACCGTTTAGTGAGAAATATTCTATATTCTAAATACATAACAAAACACATAAAAAACCATAAAAAAATATTAGATTTTGTATCTATAAGAGACCGTTTCTCGAATTCATATTCTGTTTATTTATTTGACTAATAACCTAACCTATTTTAAACTAACCTAACCTAACCTATTGCTAGTGTGCATTATTATGTTATATAGAATTTTACAAATTACGGTTTCTGCAAATTTCAAAAATTCATTTCTCTACTGGGATAATTTCATTTGTTGCAGTACCTACATAGCAAACTTTTCGACTGTTTTCAGAATTACGTTCGCTCCCGCAAGTATGGTCGGAAACATAATAAACTGACGGACTTAAACCACAGTTCAAAGCGATTTTATTTTAATTTTATATTCTTTTGATATACTTATAATTAAATTATCTTGGAGAAAAAATGATATGAAAAGAATATCGTTTTCTTGGAAAGTATATTTATATATTAGATTTGCTCTTTAAAATGAGTATTCGACAACTTCTTTATTATTTGATTGTCTTATAATTCTTATAAATAATGAAGAATGGAATCAAAATACAAAATTTCAAAAAAAACATATCTTCTCAATATTGTGTGAATATGTGCAGTAAAAAATTCTTTACAAAAAATACTACTTCAAGTAGATACAAGATAACGCATATGTGTCCTGTCAAACTTTTCAAGTATCTATAAACCCAAACAATCAATTTGTTACAACCCTTGTACAGGATCGTAATAGACTTTTTCACTCTTTAGTTTTCTATAATTAAGTGAAACGAAAACGTAAGCTCATTATTAGAAACCAACAAATACTTTAAGATCTGCTTACTTTTTAACAAACACAATAGAAATCATTTAATTTAAGATGATTCAGTTTACAACCTAGGCTCTGACCACTCCAGCGTCTCCAATAGCATAGGATAAGAATACATAAGACGTACACCGTAACGATAAATATATATATATATATAGATAAATTAGTTTCCCTCGATTAATAATATGGAAACCTAAGAATATTCAATTTCTTTGTTAGTTCGTATATTTGTTTGTTAGTTTGGGACTGGGACATTTTGATCATTCTGAAATAGTATTTTTAATTAAATGAACTTGATTTTGCAAATTTCATGAAGAATTTTGGCCCTTCTATAACTTAATGGTTTGTGAATAAAGAAATCAATTTTCATTGAAAAAAATTCATGTCACTTTAAAACTATTTCCAGCCATAAAATACTAGAAAAGAATAATGAAAGAAGCAAAAAAATTTAATTATCTATCGAGGAAACCTGAAATTCACTATCATGACTACTAACGTACAACGTGATAAAGTTAAAATTATTAGAATAAGTTTGTAATGAGAGAAGAAATAATTGAAGATTTAATGAATATAGTTTTTATATAGTATAGAATGGATTCGGAAGCAGTCAGATAAAAACACACATACTTTTTGGTATTACTATATTTATTCACTATTTAACCATTTTGCACTTATTACAACCAATATTTAAAAAATTTAACCGACAGTGTACGTAGCATCCATGGCAACCCTTCCATTAAACCCATGGAAGTAGAAAGAGTAGTAGGAAGCAAAGAAAAATGATGACCCAATCTGGTGAAAAGGTGAGTGGTATAAATTTCCCGGTATGCATCGTTCTTTGAGTAGCGCTTTCTGGAGGGGTTTTGGTTCAATTTGTGTGTGGGTGTTTACCGAACCTTTATCTTCATAATAAGTATAATATGTTGTTATGAAATTTAGCCAACAAATTAAACATATTTTTTTCCATAATATGAATGAATATTATTGAAATCCTTGCTGATGTGAAAGAAAACTTAAAAAAACGCTCTCACCTTGTATAATGTGTGAAACACTATCACTGAAGTACATATTTGCTATGTTGCTGGCATACAAATTTTTAATATTGATTGTAGACAATACTTATTGAAGATGAATATTGGAAATATAAACTGATTTCTCGGTGAATGTAGCGACTAAAAATTTATTTTATTTCAAGGAAATTATTCAGTTTCATTGTGCTTCGAATTGTAATGAAATTGGTTCCGTATAGGATATATAAACATAGTTATTCTCATTTTATGTTATTTCTATAATTGCCGGATTTTAAAAGAAACGACGACTTACTTGTCTGTAGGAACGTTTAAAGAGTGATAAATAGTTATTGAATTTTAAGTATGAAATGAGAACACGTTAATTGCTTGTAATAGGTTATTACACATTTACATGTTTATGTTTAGGTGTATTTGTTGTTTACTGTTATGTTTTATAACTATTATTATTTGGGTTACTGAACATATTTATGAAAAAAATCCAAAGCCTGTCAAATTTTGATTATAAATTGATATTCTTTAACGTGAAATCGATTCAATCACAAGAGTTAGTCGTTTTTTTTATTTTTTCATTTAAATTTAAGGGGTTAATTTTGTATTCAATACCCTTAACATATTCCCATAGAAAGAAATATAATGGTCAAATCAGAGGAACGCTCTGAAAAAAGTAGTTCTAAATAATGATTTGCATTCCCACATAGCACAAACGCATTCTAGTATATTATTCTAGAAATATATGTGGTGTACGTTTGGCTTATATCTAAAATATATTCAAATATCCAGGGTATGTTTTAGATATATATATATATATATATATATATATATATATATATATATATATATATATATATATATATATATATATATATATATATATATATATATATATATATATATCATTGAATATATATATCCCACTTCACCTTTTCATTCCGTGTATATCCGATTACATTCCATATACATACCCGTGTATGTTCATGTACGTGTAATGTAAATACAATAATCTTTCATTATATTTTTCATAGGTATATATAAACAATTTCAATTGCATATTATACATATATTCTAGAAATTTAGATAATGTATATTTGGAATAAACCTGGAAAGTACTTAAATATCCGGGGAATAGAAGGGTTGCTACTTAAGTGTTGAGGTGGAAAAATAAAAACAAATATTTGGAAATGGCTCCATTATTTTCAGAATATTCTCTATTAAGATCAATAAACTGTTGGATGCGTTCAATCCATTTCGATTGAGGTACCTCCAAAACTTCTAATTTGAACGCATCAACCGTTTCTCAATGAGTAGAAAAATGTTGACCTCGCAATTTATTTTTGTTATGCTGAAATAAGAAGGAATCATTGGGTACCAAACAAGGACTATACGATGGATGACCCATCAGTTCGAAGTTTTGACTGTTCAGAAAAGTTTTTGTTTGAACTAATGTGTTAGAGTTCCATGGTAGACAATGAACACTTTTGGCAAACAAATACTGGTTCACCATTCGAAATTCACTATTCTATTTCCTTTAATGGAACGGTTATTCAGAAAAAAATAGTTGTTGGATTTGACTCGTCCTGAAAGACCCATACAGTCGATTGTTCAGTTTCGGGATCATATGCATAAATTCATGATTCGTCGCCTGACGCTATCTCATAGATTTCTTTTGAAGCACCGCGGTTGAATTTTTTCAACATTAATTTGCATCAATCGACACGAGCTTTTTTTTGAGCTTCTGTCAAATTATGCAGTAACCAACGCGAACAAATCTTTTTGATAGCCAAATGTTCATGTAATATTGAATGTATGCAAGTGAAACTAATGCTAAAGTAAAAAGTAAGCCTAAATATCACGGTATGTCACGTTATGATCTTATAATATCAGTTAAGGCAGAGTATCGATGTTTTCTGGCACAACAAAGGATTTTGGACAACCTTCATGACATTCATCCTGTAGCGAAGGACGACCACATTCAAATTCGTAAAATCAGTGAAGTATGTTGAATCGAGATGGTTGCTTCTTCACCAGAAGTCGGAGGGAGTTGATTGGCACATTGCTGTTGATTTAATCCACGTCGAAAATCATAGAAAATCATTGTACGATAATGTTCGCGATTTAATCCCAATTTTGACAAAGATGAATGTTTCAAGTATATGTATCTAACAACTCAAATAGCACTCGTATGACGAAACGTTATGAGTACGTTCACCATTAAAAATGTCGAACTCTATGACGACATTGTTAGATTTGACATATCCCTATCAGTGTTGCTATATCTCAAAACTTCAATCGCAACCCTAATATTATAGGTATATACATCCCCCTTCAACCCAAAGTTCCATAGTAACAGGTAAACATTTTATGATATTCCCACCCGCCAGAAGAGCCACCACCATCTCACGAAGATTCACCAACATTTACAATGGCCAATAAGCAAATTTCTTGTTAGGTAGGCAGTTTTGATTTGTAGTATTTTATTAATGAAAACAGCAAAGCTGAAATATTAACGTACAATTACAGAATACTAGTAAACTACAAAATGTTTACCTTACTTCGTCCGCATAGTAGACAGTTTAATTTTCACGTGAAAATAATGTAACAACAATTGATCATCCACCTTATTCACATTATTTGGCCATATATGATTTTTGCTAATTCTTCATTTCAAAGAAACATTTATGTGATCGATGTTTAATGCAGGAAGATGACGAGATAATGTTGAAGATGTCTGCTTCCAAACTTTTAAGTTGTGGAAGCTTCGGTTACAAAAGTGCATTAATGTAGAATACTATGAACATAAATAATATAATGTTCTTAAAATGACTTGTAATTTTCTTATATCTCTAAATATAGAGCGTCCCTTATGTATATCGTGTAATAGACTAGTGTACGGCCCTGCGAACGATTTTGAATTTGTTAAAAGCCCACCTATGTTGTGACAAATTTTATCCCCATGGTTGTATACACCACAAGCCTGCCCTTATAGTCTTTTATGAGTCGATACTGAATGTAATTTATTGGTTTTAAAATGGTAGGCCATGTGTTGATTTTCAGAAATCTGCTGGGCTTATGTTTGATTATATTGTAATATTTCAGGTGAAGATAGACAGTGGCTCTCAAATTGTTCCTCATCAACAGGTTATAGATATGATCTTTAAACATTTCATGATCTTATGTAGAGTGAAATATAATTATTGAGATACAAACTTTCGTCGGAAAAAATTTATTTTTAGTAATTGTTTAGAATTAGCAATAAGGTATGAATATGTCGAGTTTTTTAACCATAATATGAACTATACGAATATACAGCACAGCATGCAGAATAAGAGTCCAATGATTCAGCTATCATACGAGGTAGAGAACAAATTAATTGAAATAAAAATTAAAATAGAGTATATTTTGAAATTATTCTAAAATATATAGAATAACTATTTTTAGAGAAAGAAATAAACTGAATGTGACTGTGGAATTATTTAACCTAAAAAATTTTACGAAAAAGATCACAGAATAACATGAACGCATTATTCAAAAAACTATAAAAATACCTTATTGGTTAAGATTTTGTAATATAAACTGAATACAGTCATTAAATCAGTTGGCTGATGCATTTCAGTTTATATAAAATCTTGGCACAAATTTTTGATCAGGTACATTCAAATGAATATTAAGTTAAAGTGGAGGGCGAGTAGCGCACTTGCATCGAGCGCCCAGGCACATTTAGAAAACATTTTGTGCATCTAGCGCATACTACCTGTGTCGAATCCAAAAGATGGTTCGACGAGTACACAAGAAAATTTTTGATCTGCCGAAGTGAGTTCTAGAGATGGGCAAACATACGAACTTTTAAATAATTAAAACGAAAAACCATCATCATTATCTAAAATATTCCAAAATGAGCAAAATATTATTGAACAAAAAATGATAGAAAAAGTTATTTTTTCTAAGAATGAGTACATTTCTAGTATTAGGTTTAAAATTATTATTTTATTTCTATTTTCCACAAAGAAGCCTTTTAATTTAAGAATGATTAAGTTGGGTTAGGTTAGATAAGGTTAAGTTAGGTTAGGTTAGGTTAGGTTAGGTTATGTTATATAAGGTTGGGTTAGGTTGGGTTAGGTTATGTTAGTTTAGGTTACGTTAGGTTCCACTCCTGGGAGCTGTAAGACCTTGAAGCCGGTGGAGTTGCTCAGTAACGTTCTCTCTTCTTGTGCCGTCTTGACGGACTGGTGGAGAGGAGTGAAGCTAAGAAATAACTCAAAAATCCAAAGGATTAAGTGTTGTACGCTGATGCAATGACAATTTGTTGTCCTGCCGGCGTACGACACTCCCGGATTGAGGAGGGTGGTTTAGTGGGTGAGAGTCCCACACAAACTCACAGCATTTGCACCCGCCCGTTGTGAGGAAGGCATTAGCTTCCACCCCACCTCTGGGCAAAAAAAAGGTTACGTTAGGTTATGTTATGTTATGTTATGTTATGTTATGTTATGTTATGTTATGTTATGTTATGTTATGTTATGTTATGTTATGTTATGTTATGTTATGTTATGTTATGTTATGTTATGTTATGTTATGTTATGTTATGTTATGTTATGTTATGTTATGTTATGTTATGTTATGTTATGTTATGTTATGTTATGTTATGTTATGTTATGTTATGTTATGTTATGTTATGTTATGTTATGTTATGTTATGTTATGTTATGTTATGTTATGTTATGTTATGTTATGTTATGTTATGTTATGTTATGTTATGTTATGTTATGTTATGTTATGTTATGTTATGTTATGTTATGTTATGTTATGTTATGTTATGTTATGTTATGTTATGTTATGTTATGTTATGTTATGTTATGTTATGTTATGTTATGTTATGTTATGTTATGTTATGTTATGTTATGTTATGTTATGTTATGTTATGTTATGTTATGTTATGTTATGTTATGTTATGTTATGTTATGTTATGTTATGTTATGTTATGTTATGTTACATGTTTCAAACTTGTTTTAAAAAATAAAATATGTAAGTATGAATGACCCTGTAAATTCGAAAACATTTTGAAAATATGCTTCTGTGTGTTTGTATTTGTATCTGCATCTGTAGTATTTTTTCCATTTTCTTTATGTCCAAACCTTCTTATACATCTAAAAACAATTCGTCTTCCAAGAATCCTTCTATGTTTTACAAAACAGTGAGTTGCTATGTCTTTTGCCGTCAAGAACCGACCTTTAGGAGTTTATAACTTTAGAGGATGATATGTGCCTTTTAAT
This sequence comes from Diorhabda carinulata, assembly GCF_026250575.1. NCBI lineage: Eukaryota > Metazoa > Arthropoda > Insecta > Coleoptera > Chrysomelidae > Diorhabda > Diorhabda carinulata. The sequence continues at coordinate 10,053,417 of NC_079465.1, forward strand.
ATTCACAAAATTTGAGTCTTTAGCTCGTCATGTTCGACCTTCTTGGCACTACATCCAACAACAGTATTCACTAGCCATTTCTCGAAACGAAACGGATGAACATGTACGTGAACTATTTTTCTTATCACTGAATTACTACTTATTTGGGGCTTTTAAGGCAGTAAGTAGGTTTTAGAAGAATCGGATTTTATTAAGACACTTTTATTCAATAATCTTCAAATATTCTAGGGATTCTAGTTTGCATTCTCTGCATACTTGTTGCATCAAATTCTTTAAAACATAAACCAACAAATAAGATGCCAATGAACTTTTCTTTGCTTCAAATTGTTTAATCATAGATTTTGTTTGTTTTGCAATGTGATCACTCCTCAGATAGAAATTTAAGGAAATATTCGTAGATTGGTATAAACAGAAAGTACATATGATAGGTTTCAATTCGTTCCTTGTAACGTTTTTAGGGTTTTGGGGAGAAAAGTAATTCAACATTCCCCATAGCTCACAACCAGGTTGTCTCTCCTTGAGATTTGAGGTCCATTTGCAATATTCTTTACACCAAATACTACTTTTTTGTTTGTGATATTTGGGGAGATAAGCCTATAGAACTGATCATTTAACAACACCAGATTGCCATGCCGAATCATAAAGGATGCTATAATTTCAATAGACATAATCCTAAATTGCTCCACTTCATAAATATTTTGCGAGTCAGGCTATCAGATTTCTATTTCTCTCTCTTTAAGTTAATAAAAATAATATTTCATTTATTTGAGTCAAATTAAATATTCGTTAAAAATTCTCGAATTTGGATAACATTTTGACAACTTCTTGACCTTGTATAATGTGTTGAAGCGATTCACATCAATAAAGTTATCTCCGAGTTATTTATGAGCCAGACCACCCTAAAACTACTACCAGATATCAGAACTTTTAGCACACGTCCCTTTTTTGCTCTAAAAGTAGCTCAAGGACTAAAATTAAAAGAAGCTCGACTAACATCAAGTTTTATCTGTCTGTTCGTCTAAATAAAAGATCCTATTTTATTTTTCTAAATTTTATTATCCATATATTTGAAAGGGAATAAAAAGAACATAACTACAATCACAATTCTTTTAATTGATACGACATGGATTTTTATATATACAGGATGGACTTCACGGGAAAAAATAAATACTTCAAACTAAATTATAAATTAAATTTAAAAATATGTAGAATTGATGCAGTTAAATAAATTATACCTAATTCCAACACAGACGTTAACTGTTGTGTAACTTTCCATTTCTTTGCAAAAATTCAAGCAATGAGAAAATCAACCCGATATGATGAAAATGTTTCCTAAAATTGAATTCTGAAAAATTTTTTACCGATATATTTTGAGATTTTGAATAAATTAAATTTTCTCATTTTTTGGCAAAACGCCGAACTCTTCGATTATTGGCAATCACCATTTTCAATATAAAGTATACGAGGTCTGGCTAATAAATAACGAGACAGGTTACGAAAAAGGGTTTTATGATAAAAATTTCATGAGAAATTCATAATGTTTTAGCATTAGCATTATTTTTGTGTCATCTACTCACTCCCGAATTTTTTGCATTAAATCCTGGTGGTATAAACCGTATATCTTCAATTTTTTAATTGTTTTGTATAGTTTTTAAATACCGTACTTGATATTTGAAGCATGAAAAGTGGTAATACTCGTTAATGCCTAATTTAGATCAAATACTCCGAGAAACAAATGCCGTTTCAACAAAACGAAGGGACAAAATTGATACTGGTACAAAGAAAACAAATTTTTCATCACCCGCGATATTGAAGTCTATTTGTATCTGTTTTTTGGGGAATTTACTCTTTTATTTATGATCTTTACCCGCATATGGCATAGTTTCATCTTTGTTTGTCGCACTATAAACTTTCTTTTAAATAAAAATCTTGTGGATAAAGTAAACTTGGCCATATTCTTCGCACCTCGTAATGCGACGTTGATAGACATATTGCTACAACATCCTCGCGTTACCTTTATAGAAAATTATACTGCTCAACACCAAACTATCAATATATTCGAGAATTAGAATTTGCCATCATTTGAGTTATTACAACTGCTAAATTTACGTAGAATAACACAAAGAAGATGAAAATAAAAAAAGTATAGAACGATGACATAAAGGAGTTAAAAACTTGGTTATAGGTAAGAAAAATTAGGGTGAAATTTATTAGCCGAAATAGATTGATATTGGATGAAACCCGAAACTATGAGATTAAAAGAAATATGGATGTAAAATAGGACATACTGAGTCATGAATCGAAGAAGATATGGAACAGAATTTCTCTGTCTAAGTCAGTTTGAGACCAGAAACGTCCAGATTAAAGAAGAGTTAAGATACTTAGTGGACTTCGAATAGACAGAATAACCTAATACCACCAAGTCTTGAAGAGACAGAATGAATTCATTGGATTCCTACTCCATTATGAAAGATTGTATGAGCGACGATTGCTCCAAGACTACTAAGTCGTTTGCCTTTAGATGCTGAGGCTTCGTTGGCTTATACCAAAGCAACCGTTATCCAGATATAAAGCATTTTCATTATATCTCCAAAAGAAGCCATTCATAATAACCCATCGAGATGGAAATCCAAAATGACAATTTTTCATTCTGTAGGTATTTTCTTTCACCAAAATGGAAGATGGTAGGAAATAGAGGTATGTAATTATATAGGTAAGAAGGAAGGAAACTAAAAAGACCGAGGAAAACAGTTAAAAATGATATGAGTTGAGCCGATTAGTAAAGAAGATTCAGGTCAGTGAATTGGAATATGAAATTAATTGAAGAAAGTGGCTTTAGATGAGAAAGACAATAAAATTAAGTGCGGAGGTATCTCATATGAGTTGTACCGAGATTGAGTCTCTATATTTTTTAGATTTGGTTCAGTTGAAGATGTCTATGGTTTGTGAGTGTGAGGTGGATCTCTTCACAGATTTATAAGGTTTACTATTATTACTATGCTCTCGTTTGAATCCTAGACTGGAGCTAAGTTTTAACAGTTTTGAAAAAACATCTACTGCTGTGATTAGTTCAATAAGAAGCTAAGCAGAGTCTATTAGCTCATAGTCGATAAACAACAAAATATTCCAAGCAGTCAATAGTTAAGCTTCTAGATATTATTCAAATACTTGTGTAGAACTCGAAGCTGTTCATCTCTAATAGAACATTTAAAATTTGCTAATTTTGGCTAGTGCGTCAGTATGTGTAAGCTAACCAAATGTTCTAGACTAAATATTACTATATATGGACGAAGAAAAGACAGTTATCAGGATAAGAGGTTTTGAATAGAGCTCGAGTCGCCTGTGATAGATGTAAATTAGTGAATAGTGTATCTAAAGTAAAAATAAGTGATTGTGTAAGTTTATTGGAGTGTATAAATAAAAATGATACCTTGTGTTTCATAACAGTTCATAAATACATTAGAAACAAGAAACCATTGATTAGAATAAAAATTACAATATGAAAAATCACACAAAAATAAATATTTCGAAAATGAAATTTTAAGTTTGGCAGTGTAATTTACCAATATTTCACAACACACAGATGAATAACGTCTCGGAAGCTGGTACATAAAATGCGACTGTGTACTCCAAAGGAGCTACTCTATTTAATCTTTTTTATAATTATATAATTTATAACTCGAAGAAAGGCGCAGGATGTATATTTTATTAGTCCGCCATGCGGACAGATTACATATTGAGATTTATTTAAATAATGGTTTTTCAATAAATCTTTGTTCTTTTTTGTAAACATCGAGAAGTTATTACAAAGTAAACATATTATAAGTAATGAAAATTTATGAATTATTTTTGAATTTGTGAAGTTATTAAGAGCGAAAATTTATTTCTACCTACTTTCTGTTTCCTTTTGAAAGTTGATTCGATATACAAATATAAATATGCCAGAATCTTTTAAAGGGAACTTTATCGTAAATAAAAACTAATAAAATAAATCAAGATCATTAAATAACTTGTGGAGTCTTGCCACTGATTTATTCGATTTGTTTTCTATTTATATTGCTAAAAACAAGAAAACCTCTTAGTCACAATGAGTTTCGTGCATTTAATGAATATATGTATAAAAATTCCTTTATTGTTTTATTCAAAATAAAGATTTTCTTCAGCAGTCTGAAAAGATTGTTAGATTGACTCAAGATTTTCAGGTTTCTGTGGAGTATATCACTAGTTGCCAATCACGTTTTCAGGTCTCATACCTTTTTGATTTCATCTGCTTGTTCATTGTATTTCCTCGTTATCTAGATTCGTACTCCATAAGTTATGCTCATCTACTATGTCATTAATAAGTTTCCGTTCTCTCTACAGAGAAACAGATGTTCTTTGGGGTCATTTTTTGGTTGATTTATTGTGGAATTCATTTGCAGCGTTGAGTTAAGGATGTTTTTTTGAGGTTATGTGTGCGTAGTGTGTGCGTTTACTGTCTACTTCGAGTAGAATACACAACCGGAACGTGACGTCACGGCCGTCATATTGTAGTAGTTCACTTTCCAAGCAAATTTTGCGAGGTAGTGTTTTCTTTAAAGTGATCCCTGACCTGCCCTAACAATGGCGGTGTGTGACTCCCCTAGTCTATAGCGAAATAAATGAAAGGAAATGGCACGCTGTAACAAGCATTAGGTGGGTTAGAGGTAGAGTAGCAGAAGAGCAGGTACAGCTAAAGCTGCATTGTTCCCTATCAGCAGCTTTTCGGCTGATGAACAAGTTTAACAGGTTACAAGGATTCTTCCCATTATTATAGAAATCTTTTGATATGATTATAAATGATTTTTGTTCAATAAACTTTGTTAATTATCTGTAAATTGTACACACCTCTGGTATTATCAATATACGGTGTAATTCATCTCACGAATACGTGATTCAAAGATTTAAATCATTTTTAATAATAATTATTTGATTTTTATGGCAATTTAAGTTTTCCTTGGTCTAAAATAGGGAAATGTTATATATGTTTATTAGAAAAATAAGTTTGTCACTGTATTTATTAATAATAACAGCTTAATGCTCGAAATTGAGAAGAATCTAGAAAAACATTCTGTATCGACAGATAGCCTCAAAAATTATGTCTTATTTTTCACTAATTCTTAGAATAAACTACCAGCGGACATTTGCAGTTACTATATTTAATACATGCATTCTATGGGGTAAAGAACAGTGGTGGAAAATAAATTTGTTTTGATTTATATTCATCGCTAAAAGTCAAAAATTCCTAAAACAAACATTTTTTTATCATTATTTGCGAGTGATGTCACTAAATAGTGAACGTCTGACTCGATCCAATTAAAGCTATTCAATTTTCTTTTTTTTTTTATCCATCAGGACACCAGTAATTTTATTATTTTGCGGTTTCAAAATATTTATTAAAAAGTTAGATAGATAAATATAACAAATTATACTTACGTGGAAGTGATCTCGACAAACACAAATGGAAGTTGTAGTCCTTGGGTCTCTTCCAGCAAGTAACCACTTTATTCGTTCCTTCATTACTTTAGGCACGTAAATATGGGATTTTCAATAAAGTATTAATACACTAAGGCACTATAAACCACTTATAATAAGTTTTAAAAGAAACAGAAAAACAAATAAACACTAAACAATGCCGTGAATTATATAGATATTTACCGTGTGTGTATTGTTTTATACATAATTTTGCATGTTGAATTATTAGTATACCACCACTTTTTCAAAATTTGTTAAATACTCTATTACATCTACCTGGACTAGGTATATAAAATTAAATATAATTAAAGTTATTACCCAGTTCGCTTCACTGAACAAATATTGCTCCAGCTGTAAGTTAATTAAAGCATTGGTGAGTGACCTAATTGGTAAATACAGAAATTTTCTATACATTTACATGGAGGTATCGAAATCTCAAGACAGCAAACCAACATCTAAATATTTGTTTAGAATTCCATATTTAGAATCACTATTTTTTAAGACGATATTTACATTACAAAAAAAATTTTATCGCATAAGCTAATAACAAAAACAATATTTGCACCATCTCTCACACATTAATCAAGCAAGATATAAAAATTTGTATAATTTGCAGTAATTGTTTGTTATTATGATGTGAAATTGACATAATATTCAATCTTTTAAAATAGATACAAATCGATCAATACTAATTTATGAAAGCGTTAGTGATATTCATATTAAACACACTGTTTACTGCTACATTAACGAAATTGCACAATTCAACATTTTGACGCAAGAAGATTAAGTCAGAATCGCGCAGATAATCGTGTAACTGTGAGTGTTACTTTCCGCTATTATTTTCACTTATTTTTATTTTCAGTAGTATTTTCAGACTTTATTAGCAATTTATAGTTATATCTAAGTGATTTATCATTGGACAAATATTAAAGATACATGCCTTGTTAAAAGTGAATTAATAATCCAGTAACTTTGTCGCCTAGAAGTATGGGGTAGTATGAGTCAAATGTGGTAGTTCTGATTTGTTGCAGACTTGGTGGTATAATGAATAATACAAATATGTGACCTCGAGGGCCGAACTTAGCTTTGTCAAGAATCGGAAAAACCACGAAATTTAAATTTTGGCAATGATAACCCTAAAGGACGAGATTTTGTTTTTAAATCCGGTAGTTCAGATTTTTTGCATATTTGTTTATGATGTTGGCCTAATGAGTAATTCAAGTTTGTGACATCTACTGTCGAACGCAACTTTGTTAAAAATCAAAAAATCGATATTTTTTCAAATTTTGGCGATTACAACCGTAAAGGACTATTATTTGAAAAAAGTTTTGTGAGGCTTTTTTAAAGTAAACCAAATCTGGTATAATATGATACTAGATTTACTCTGTAAGTGGTGATTAATTACCTTTTGCATTGTGGTTTCACAATACATCATTCTGTGGTCTATCATCGGCTAGTTTTCGGTCAATGTTTAGTTCAATCTACTTCTTAAGAAAGTTTCATAATCCTTTGAATAGAGCTTTGTTATAGTTCTTCCAATATCAATTGCAGAAGACAGTTGCTTGCGGGGATTAATCAATATTTCATAAATAGGCACGAAACTCATACCAAATTAAGAAATGAAAGATAATGTCTAGCCTAAGCTGTATGTACACGATTTCTTCGAAATATTCCTGGCATATATTGGCGTCGCTTGGGGAGATTAATTTAATTAATAAATTTCTATAAATGAATAGAAATATAGGCCATCCAATTTATAATGATTCGATTGCCTTTTAACGAATACTTTCTCACATAAGATATACGTATTTTTGAAAGTATTTATAAAAATAATAAATTTATAAAATGAGGTATCTACGCCTATGGTAGATAGATCAAACAAAATTGTCGGCAAGGGTTTTTATAATATGCAATTGATATTGTAAGAACTATAATTTGGTTGCGATTTTGCTTCGTAACACATCACTCAATAAGTCGAGTGACTAACTGAGAAAAACACATGTTTTGCCAAAAATCGAATTTATTCATCAATGTAATCTCTTCTAACATCAATACAATCATTCTAACGTTTCTCTGCCTTCTCTATGCCGTGCTTGTAGAAATATTCGTCTTTTGTCGCAAAATAGGCTTTTAAGCGATTCAAAAACTCTATGTACTATTCGCTGTTGATTGTCTTTTCTTTTGGAACAAAATGCTAAAGTCATAACCTTCCCAGCTGACTGTTGTGCCATTGGAGGCTTCGAACGTAGTTCACCGGCTGCAGTCCATTCATATTATGTTCGTTTTGATTTCAGAGTGAAGTGATTGATCTATGTTTCATCCATTGTCACATATCGATGCAAAAAATCTGATTATTACTGTAAACATCGTAAAACTTTGCTCTGATTCATCAACATGTTGTTTTTTTATATTTTCTGGAGTAACCACCTCAATTGAATGAGCAGGACGTTCACTATCATCACATTTTATTTTTATCAAAAAGCAATGATGAATTAACACACGAAGTTATTATGAATCCATTGTTTTGAAAATAACAAAAGTTGCTTCACTTAAATGGCTGTCACTTTTTTTTTCACTAATCGAAATGTCATGAAATTTTACACATAGTCTTTTGAAAGCTGGTACTTCACAAATGTCATATGGATTTGACAATAGCAATGCCATCTGTGCGTACTGTATAAGAAACAAAAATATCAGAAATGTCAAAATCCGATAAATTTTATTATATGCAAATATGCTCCAATCTAACTTATTTACTTAAGTCTGTCAACCCTTGTGGTTATAAGGCATGTGTGGAGTCTAGCTACGATGTTGTATCAATTCTCCAAAGTCTTGTTCATTCATTTCAATTCACTACTTTCCGTCTTATTCCATTCCATTGAATATTTCTTTTTACTGCCGCTATCTTGACTTATTCATTCCATGATCTACTTGTTCTTCCTTTCTGTTAGTTTTTTGCTGTTTTGCTTCCTATACTCTTCTAACAATTTTGCTTTTCCCATTTTCACACTATCTTAACTGTACTTTTTTTATTACAGTATCTATAGGTTTTTACTGTGTTATTTTTCATCCTGTCCAATCTGTTCCCCCTCTATCTTACTAAGATATTTCATCTCCATTCTATATATCTTTTTTCTTTGTCTTTGCCTTTTGGTCCATCTTTTGTTCACTCTCCTTCTGTTGTTATTTCATTCCTTTCAACAATTTTTAAAAAAATTGTATCATATTTCCATAATTTCTTATTTTGCCGTTAAAATTTGTCTATTTTCATCTCTTACATATTGAAAGGTTATCATTTTATTTGTATTTCTTATTACTCAAAAAAAACTTATAAGCATTCTTCATTTTTTCATGATTTTCGATTTTTTTTGATAATTTTTTTCACTTTAGATCATCCTTTCTTATATTTTTTATACTCACCTTCAGTTTTTGTAGCTAGATAAATCTTTTATTTCTGTTGTTTCTTCTTCAAGAAGAATTTCTCCAACCACGCCTCGTATGTTCAGATATAGCAAAAGAATTAACGAGATCAGATAAATACTAAAAATTTTGGATGATATTGTCCGTATCGTTTTACGATTTAGGATTTTAATACGCTCATTCAAACCCGTTTGAAGAACAAGAGTGTCATAAATAGTTTTATGTTCCGTGAACCAGACAAGTACAAATTAAATCTAAAATAATCGTCAAATGAGATAAGCTAAGTTATTATTGGGTAAGTACTTATTTTTACAAGTCACAGAAATCTTCCCTTTTCATTCTAAATAGCAAGATTATGGTCTACCGAAGAACAGTTGTTAGTGTTTTATATTACCATACTAACAGCGTTTTTATATGTTAAAAAATATATGGAAACAAAATCATGAAGAAGTTACTTTATATATATTTATACAGATGGTAAAACTCAATAAGTTTTTTAATTCTTTATTTGACATAGAGGTTTTTCGAATGAATTTGCTAGAATTGTTCAGAAGCAGATCAAATATTGTTGTGAAAAATACGCTGTTCTATCTAGGTAAGTAGATGATTTTAAAAACGTACTTGATGTTATTAATAAAAAAAAACTTACTTGTTTAATTTGAAAAGATACGGTATGTGGCAACTAAATTTGAATTTCTGAAACCGTCAGTGAATTTCATACAGTTTACTACCACTACGCCAACACTCACACCTGATAGGAGTTTCGATAACCAAGTTATCGTCTTCAGAATGTCTACCTTCAGTTTCTATATAGTGTGACTGTAATTGATGGTTTATTTCTTTGTGAATGGTGTGTTTATATATTATATATATTTATATATTACATAATCCAAAAGCTGGAATACCACAATATCTTAACATAAAATTATGAAGATTCATGAATCGAGCACAACATGTCCTCAGTAACTTCCGACTTGGATTTATATGCAAGACATGTGTTTCAATACCAGTATATAACTGTTTTAGGTACCCAACGCAACAACGGATGTGAATGTTGGGACTAAAACTACAAAAGGTGTCCGAGTTACAGAATTTTTTGAATGATTTTATCTACATGTTTGATAAAATTTACCAATATATCTAAATTATGACAGTTAACTGAGCTTGAAAGGTGAGTGGGATGCAAAGGTGGACATAGTTTTCTTTTTAAGTTAGGGAGATATAAGAGTATGTCAGAGAAAAGAACGCGTTTGCCATATACTAACTGAAAGATTATGCAAACCATTCCCGCGTTGGGTGCCACGTTAGCTCATTTTGGACCAGAAGCGCTTCGAATGAATATTTTCCCAGGCCTTATTGATGAGATTTTTTTGCGTGGATTCATAACTCTAGATGAAACCTTCATCACACACCTCTAATAAAAAAAACAGTTAAAACATTGGATTGCTCTGAAAAAGGGTAAATACAGTTTCAACGATCGAAAGAATTATACCAACCGTTTTTCGGTATAGTCATAGGAGTGTGCTCATCGGTTATCTTCAAAAGGGTAGAATAGGAACAGAAGAAATTTCATAGAAACCACCGCATTTGAGAACAAAGAAAGTGCTTTACTATAAGGAAAACGCACCTTCTTACAATTCAGTTGTTGCCATGTGGTATATGGAAAATCTGCTCATATCGAAGGCTTTTAACAGGATTTGGCATGCCAATCTTCTAATAAAGATTGTACGATTTGTCATCCTCATTTATCGACTAGCTTTGTAGCTTCCCCAAAGACCGATCTATCCAGGTCGTTATCGATGGTCACACCTTAGAAAGGTTTGACGTCAACGCTGGTGTTTGCCAGGGATGTATCTTGTCACTGACTATCTTTCTCCTGTACTTTAACAATCTACTCCACAAAACTGCAAACCCGATCTACAGCTTCACCGACGAAAGCACACTGGTGTCGTCGATCAAATCAGCTGCCCCAATAAACTCGCCTAACACCCAAATCCGTAGGCAGCAGCAGATTACCACCATCAATACCGATCTGGTCAATCAATACCGATCAATTCTGGAGTAGAGTTGAAGCAATCTGATTGAGTATCATACAGTAAAGACCCATGCTGATGTCTTTATAAAGAAGGCTGACAATGGGTTCAGGATTTGGTCCTGTCAGGACATAAATTGTCACCATCACCGCAAATTAGCTGGTGTTGAGGTTGGGAGCGTTAAGGCAGCTTCTCAAAAACTTGAAGCCCTCTCTAAGACCAAAAAGTTTTATCTTGCACAATCTAACAATAAAGAAATAGTTCAGAGAAACCTTACAAACAAATAAAAATTTCCTCCTCAGTTTTGAAACTACCACTATTAACTCACTTAAGTTCACATGTTTGATATAAAAATTTGTAGAATTTAGTGATCTTTTATTATTATGTGAAATTGCAAAAACACCTAACCTATTGAAAAGAGCTAGAAATCAATCATATTTAACTGTAACCGTTTGTGATGACGATTCTGCTTATTACTTACCCCTACATCAACAACAATAATGACACAGTCTGTCGTGGAAGGTAAACTCGAAAGACAATAAGTATGTTAAAGAAACGCGTGTCAATCAATTGTGTAACTGTAAATGTTAATTTCCAGTTATTAATTTCGTAACATGCCATTCGGCTCGTTACGTTTTTCTTCAAACATTTTGAATATTCCTTTGTCCACGTATTGTATCACAGTAGTCACTTCGGATTTATTTATTCTAACTTTAGAGTTTTCGAAGAAATTAATTTGTTATTGACCTCCCACCCAAATTCAATAAAACCTCGAAATTGATTCGAATTTTTTCCTTTACCTATCTACACTTCAAGTAAAAGTAAATTTTATTAAACTTGTGGTGATTCTATTCTTTATGTTTGCTGGTAAGTTTTTCTTCGCTTTTTTTATTGTCCTACAAAAAATTCAGTTATTTTTCTGGATTTTCTTTTGTTTTAAGCAAATTTTGTATAATAGTTTTTAAATGAAATCGTATTTTCTATTTATTTGGGGAACAGAACGAATAGAATAGATTCCTGTTTGGTTATATTTTAAAAAAGAAGCTCCATTTGTTCAAATCTGTTCTTTCTACTCGTTCCTTCTTCCGTAATTTCCATCTGTGTTCCCGTTTCCTTTCTCATTATATTCTTTTCCCGCAGTTCTACAGCTGCCAGGTTGGGAGTTTCCAAAACAAAGGATACAACCACCAGACAACAAATTCAACACTCCAACATGTAGGAATTAAGTTGAGAGCTGCAGCCATCCCGGATTTCCATAGATAAGTCCTAGCCTTATATTTTATATATTTAAATAAATCTGAGTTGTTTTTAATTTATGACTGCTTTTGTTCGTTGTGCTCTTTTGGATATGGAGTTAATGGGAATTTATTATCCTTTCAATAAATTTATTTGTTGCTGAAACTTTTTTTATTGTTCTTGTTCTAGTTTTGGATTGTTTAATTATAATTTTTAATTTAATTCATAAGATGTTTCCAGCTTTTCCGCCTTTCTTATTAATTTTTTAAGTCGTTAGTTAAAAAGCTGGTGCGTTCAATTTAATATTAATTGTTCACCTTATTTGAGTATTAGTTATTTATATACTTTAACCCAGGCCGGAAGAGTCCTGAGGAAGAGTCTCCTGCCGGGGAATTAAGGTTACAATTTCTCTCAGAATACTTCAGCAGTATGGTTGCGTTTTGCGTCCATATATTCAGATTCTTGGCATGCAATAGTTTCAAAATCTACGAGTACTACTAGGTTTCTCAAGTTTGATAGTATAATTTAGCGATTTAATATTGGGCAAATATTAAACACTGTTTCTTTATTGAATTTGGAAATATGAAAAAATTATTCTCAATAGTCTTGTTGAATGGGGAATTAAAATTTTTGCAAATATTATCGTATACAGGGTGTACCGTTATTCAAACAAAATTTATTAACCCTCTTATTTAATAATACATCTTATATACTTTTTTAGTTATGATTTCTATGTACCAATATGAGCTAAGGTCACATATGACTTAGATTTTTCTTGAAAAGAGCAATATTTTCCCTTGAACTTATTCCAGCTAATATATGGCGTTGCATATTTAAAGTGCATAATTGATTTCAATACAAATTTAATATGGGTGTTGGAGTGGGATAAAATTTTCATACTGTAAATTGTCAATTGTCAATGAAAATCGACCTGTTTCAGGTTTTTTTCATGTAGTACATAATAAAGCTAAAATTGAATTAATTTCATACATATAGACCATATTGTACATGAGAAATGTGGATTGCCTGCATCAAAAAAAAACTTTTATTCTGTTTAACATTAATTAAATATATAGCTCTGTCTTCTGGTGATGAAATAATTTATTCAGATACAAAATGCGATTTTTTAGGTTTAAAAATGAAACAGATGTTATTATCTTTGAACAAGGTTCACATAATAGTTATTTGAAATAATATTTATAAGATTTAATATCGAACTATGAACAAAATACAAATCGTCGTCGAGTTTTTACAAAAAATGATTTTCCTGGTCATTCACTTACTCTCAAACATTCCATAGAAAGCAGATCGTCTACCAAACTAATAATTATCGATTCAATAACTACGTTATCATTATTATATTATATTATATATCATTATGTGATGGATGAAAAGATCGCTTGTAGAAGTTATTGGTATGGAGTTCCTAATGCAAGGATTACTTTTAAAAGAAGAATGCAAAATGACTATAATTAAAGCTGTGAAATTCGTCCTGAACATTGATATTAATATTCAAAAAATTTCAAAACCCTTATATATCATATTTACACACCTTTATATATTGTTTTAATCAATTATCTAGAACTTTGACTGCCATTTTCGATCCCCCATTTTAAATTTGGAAAAAATAATATTAAGTTCATAATCTGCGATTTCAAAAACCCTTATGAACCATTTTTTGTTCCAATCCAATCATTTTGTTTATTTATGTCCGCTATTATAAATTTTGATAATATAACAATAGATTCATAATTAGCAACCTTGAAAACTCTTGTATACCGACTTTCATTAAAATAAAAATATTTTTCGCTTTTTAATCGCGTTTTTTGTTTCGAATAATTTTAAGCTGTCACTGATATGTACTATTAAATAACGTTTCAGTTATATCGATTTATTTTGTAGTATTTCTGAAAATAAATTCCCAAAAGCCTATTTTTTTATCTCTACAATGGCCTAAGGCTTTAATTCATTCCTCATTCCTATCAGTTATTTATTGTTTCCTGTGTTCTTTTATATCCATCTTCCATATAATGTTAACCAAATGGTCGATACCTACATTGTAAACGTTGCTAATGATGTCACCTTTCCATCACAGGTGTATTGGAACATCGAGAAAGAGATAAAGCTATAAACAACTTGAGATCTGACTGGACATGAAAACGAGGAAGAAGCATGCAGCTGTGCCTGAATTAGAATATGAAAATTATGATTTTATCAATATCTTCTCTATATGTTCAATGTCACATTTGATTCATTCCTTTAGTTCACAAATTATCTACTTTTGATGAAAATATGGTTCATTTTTTTTTATTGTTATACCTTTTTTCTTGTAGAATTTTCTTCGTAATCTTTCTTTTCACTAAAAACACATTTACTATTACTTAATTTAATTATACAACATATATACAAATAACTTCAATATCATTCTAAAAATTCTAAAAGAAATCTGCTGCTTTTTTCCGTTTAGGTAATTGAATCTTCAGTAAATCATCTGTAGATACTTCAGTAGTTGTCTTCTTATTTCTTACATTAACCAATGGAGTGGAAGACCTTCTTGGGGAAGGAACTGGAGTTTTGTTATTTTTAGTAATTGGACTTGGTGAATAAATGGATCTCAAATCTGAACTAACTCCAAGTTTAAGCCTTGAGGTTGCTAATTTTCTAGCTGCTGGAGACATAGTGGCTAGTCTATCAATTGCCGATGTATTTGGTCTGGGAGAAGGTCTGTAAAACATAACATGCCATCTAATTATACAAAGATCAACAGAATTCACATAAAATTTAAAGTAAATCAAAAACACAACATAAGAAGCATTTTTGTGGTTTCCAAAATTCTTCAAATAACGAATTTTAAATTATTGAAAACTTATGAAGAAAATCCAAGGTTTAAAAATTACAATTCTTTTAGTTTACCCTAATGTTAACAATTTTTTTCTAAATTTCAACTTATATCTTTTTTATTTTTTGATATAGCTACAAAAAAAGACAGTGAAAAAACATTATCGTCTCATTAGTTTGAATGTTTGTATGTATATTGAAAAATAGTAAGCGATTATGATTATATGTGCGTGTGAAAGTTAAGTTGCTATTATTTATCAATTTCAATTTCAAAAATGCTATCCTAACATAAATAAATAATAAATGCTATCCACTTTATCCTAACTGCTTTAGCTAAGAAAATTGGTATAAATCTGCTAGAGCAAACGTCAACTCTATGGCCCCTTTTCCTTGAATGGATGGTCAGATACATAAGTCCAAAATTTCACATAATTATATAGCATTTGGGGGCTGACTATAATAACTGCTATATTTTTACAAGATAAATATATTTCAATGTTTTTTGTTCTAACAATTAATTAATTAAATCAAGTTTTTTGTTAATGTTGGAAGAGACGACATTGTTCCAATAAACCACACTGGCTCACCGAACGTACAATTTCATTACACTATGAAATATAACTCTACCAATAATTATGGAGCAAGGAGGTCCTCAAAAATCATTTATGGTTATAGTTTTAAAATCTAATTTTAACTCAGTTGCCAAACAGGACAGAATTAGGAGACGAGAGATTACATCTGTGGGAAAAGAAGCTATGAAGTAAACTGATTTATTTGACAATCTTCCATAAATGCAAACACAGTAACAAAAAGTGTAGTTTGAAGAAATACAACATATTAAGAATCATCATAAAAATGGCTAAATAAAATCGCAGTTGATAATGACCAAACCAACAGTCTATTTTTATCACATATTTGAATTTTGTCATACTATAATGCAAAATGTCGCTGACTAAAATTTTTGTAATAAGACTGTTTTTCTGATAAAGCTAAATTTATAGTAGACAGTATAAACTCTACAATCGCAATTATTGGAATGACTATTTAGATGTCAGCAAATAGAAGGCAGACATTTTATAGATTGAGATTTGCATTTATTTTTTCATTTGTTTCATGTTCCTATAATTACCAAACTATAACAGAAACATTGAAAACAGTTTACAAATTCTGTAAACTATGATCACCAGTAAACTGGTGTATGTATGACAGGAATGATATATGATAATATTATCTAGGGTGAAATGAATGGATTAGTTAGATTATTGAAATATGTTTTCAAGGTCTGAAAAACTAACGGTAAGAAGTCAGCAAAATCTAATAACTTCTAGAAGAATATTCTTCTAATTAGTTACAAAAGAAATAATTTTGTTGCCTCACAAATTCCTCAGAAATTTGCAAGCTTCGCAGATTAAAAAATGGCTT
Organism: Diorhabda carinulata; assembly: GCF_026250575.1. Taxonomy (NCBI): domain Eukaryota; kingdom Metazoa; phylum Arthropoda; class Insecta; order Coleoptera; family Chrysomelidae; genus Diorhabda; species Diorhabda carinulata. The sequence continues at coordinate 10,069,859 of NC_079465.1, forward strand.
AGAAATTATTTATAATCTTGCTTTTATAAGTGTATACAAATCTAGCAGCTGATTATAAACAATAAATCAACAACGTTTTTTTTTAAATAACTAAATTTGCCAGCTTAACATTATTTTTCATCAGTTTTGACATTTATCTTTAATTTGTTGTTCATGCAGATTACTATAATAGTTGCCTACAATATAATTTTTTAGTATTTTTTCCAAAAACTTTGTTGATTTTTGTTTCTATTTTGATACTTATTCTATGAAATAATAAATTCCAAATAAGCTCAAAACACATTTTTCAAAGCTATGAAATTAGTAAAAGTTGATTCTAAGCAATCGGTTGAAGCCATAAAATTAATTTCTTGGCAACATCAGCAACAAATTTTTCTAAAGCGAGCTATTTTATTCTAATTGCAAAATTTCTTAATGTACTACTGGTTTTTAGCTGGGGCAATGAAATTAATTTTTTCTCAAGTCATTCCACAATAAAATGAATTCGATTTTGCTGGCATTTCTCACTAGTAGCTTTTTAGATTTATTCTTGCAGAATCCTGTGTCTATTAAGAATTTTCAGTAGGTGTTCCAATAAAAGGTTTGCGCGATATCCTACAGGGCGAAATTTCTATAACGTGCCATTTTTTACATTAGATCTTATTGGATTCTTAAACCTTCAATTTATATGATTAAGGTGGTTTACTAAAGGTTTTATGGATTAACATTATATCCTCTATCAAATAGTTCATTATCTCCCTTTTAACAAACAACTGACACTCTCTTTAACAACTTAATCAATTTTAATCAAATAAATTGTAACTTATGAGAATAATAACAAACTTACGTAGCAAATTGTTTTCTTTGAGCATCAATATTTTTTTTCTTTTCTATATTCTTCTTTTCTCCGACTTTCTCAGCTAAAGCTAAAGCAATTTGTTCCCTTCTTGGAGGTTCTGACATTTTAAACGTTGGTCCTTGCATCCTAAAAATAAAATGTTACTACATCTTTAACTTATCTAGTCAACTTCATCCGAATTACATAAAAGAAGATAAGAGAGAGGGTTATAAGTACCTATAAAACAATTCTAAAAGACCGGAAGCTATGTTTAGTCTATTAACCACTTCAGCATCATTAAACAAAATGGTAGAATTTGGTATCTATAATGATACCTTAGAATTTCTGGGGAAAAATCATGATAAACATTTATATATCTGTGAAGGGTAATAATTATTAGTTAATTATAATTTGTATTTAATTTAAATGTATTATTACAAGTAGAGTTATAAACCTTTTTACTGAGAGGCCCTTCTATAGTCGGGCCAATGAAGCTTTTCCGGCTTTGCCCCATTTTAGTAGGTCTAGACGAATTTTCTGTGCTTGCAAGTTTTTGAATATCTCACTTTTGCAACTGACTAAAATAGTCCCATAAACGCATTCTAATGGATTTCAAAAAATATTGATACAGTAAAACTAGTAGTGAAAAGGTTAAAAATAGCACCAGGACACAAATAATAAAAGGAACATTAGGTAAGACTAATATTTAACAGAGTATTTTAAACTTTTGTATGTTGAATGGTGATTAAGTGATTATCTAATCTAAAAAAAACATATATATTTAAAAAGACTAATAATACTAAATAAACATATAAAAAACTTTCTAAGCACAAACAAAATTATATTTTTCAATAATATTAATGTTAAAATAAAGGAGAATCAGTTTGTTATCTATCTAGCAGATGAACGAAAAATTGTATAGTTTAATTTATTAAATAGAAAAAGTTTTTTCTACAATGAGTAATAACTTGACCTGATTTCAGCATAATTTTTGAACTGAAATAATCTGTAATTTAGTAAGGGGATGAGATTCTGAAATCTTGTTAGGTAAATTCATAAAACAAGTAGCAATGTGATTTGCACCTCATTTAATCAATATGAAATTTATACGGCACCTGTTTTAAAAACATTCAAATTATAATATTAACAAAAATATTTTTACAGTGGTATTTCTGAAATATGTTTTATTTATACATTTATACTTCAATTACAATTTTATTTTCATACTCACTTTGGTAACGGAGTATCACTGCCATCTAATCTGAATGGAGTTCCTTCAATTTCTCCCCATGTCATTAATGGTGTTCCTAGCAAACTGGGTGATGGAGATGGAGTTCGAACAAAACTATATCCGCCAACATTAGGAGAGTCAGATTTTTGGAGCTCCTTACCATCAACACCGATTTTTCCATCTAAAACCTAGAATAGAAAATGCCAATTTGCAGCGAAAAAAGAATAAAAATATTGATAGAATAATGGGTTATTTTTGTCAAATTCTTATTATCAAATCCCCAATTTTGACATTAAACTTGTTGAATAGCTTATGGATGCCATTATCCATATGAATGTATTCAGATAGTAATAAACATTCACTGGCATTAATTGAACACAGTGTAAACTTTAAATTTTTTACTTGTTTTTAAAAAACTAATTTATAATTAGAAGAGACCTAAAATCAAAGAGGGTTTGGTTACAAAAACATATTCCAATCTACATAAATCATATATCGGTGCAAAAAAGACAAATGTATGTAACAAGCAATAAATGTTAAAACTATCAATGGTGAATTCATACAGGTAATATGCCTCCAAACATTTTTTACTTTCATTTTTAGCGCATTTTTAAAAAAATGTTATAGTGTTTTTTCCGTCTGTAGCAGATTTTTCTCATACCCATGCGTAATTGAGTGCTTACAAAATTAGAACTTTAATTTATGAATCATATTTTTTATTTCATAAACCAATTATTATGAGAATTGACAAGAAATAATGAGGACAAAATTATTAAATAAATAGAATTATTGATATTTTTCTTGTTTTATTTTTCATTGGAACTTCCTTTTATAAATTAAAATTTTTATTAATATTCACTGATTTCTAACCGTAAAAAATGCATTATAGTTTAGCAATAATGAAAAATTAGTCGATTATTTGAGTATGTTAATTTTGCTTATGACCATTACCTTAAGATATAATAGTTTAAACATTTATAAATAGATCTATCTCCAGACAAAAATTAATTAAAAAAAGGGCATCAATACTAAAGCTTGGTTTATGCAGCCAAAATTAAGACTAAATCAAAATGATCATTAAACTTAACTTAATTGTTTGGCTTATGCAGTAAATTAAGAATTACTGGTAAACCAGTAGAAATTCCCTGTATGGGTCCTTTTTGTTATACAAATGTGGAAAGCTCCTGACACTGTCTTATCAGTTTTCTATTTTCTAAAGGACATTGCTAACTTTCAGACATTGCCTTTCCTATTACATAACAGGATATAGTAAGGACATAGTAAATAAAACAATACCACAGATACAGACTGACCTAACAAGTTAAAAGTTAGCGAACACTTAGTTTAATTTTAATTTACAGTTAATTTTCTGCATGAACTAAAAGTACCATTTCATTGCCTTTCAACAAGCAATTTAATTTGTTAGTTTAATGTTAATTATTAATAATAAATAAGATATTTACCTTTGCCTGAGATTTTGCTAATTCATTAATCGTTTCAGCACTCTGTACTTCATTAAATGGATTTATAGCAAGTCTAGTATTAGAATGAACTATTTCTTGCCTTTTTTTGTTAAACTCTATGATTTCTTCATCCGTTAGATCAACTCCATCAGGTACATACATAATATAATTTCGGTTTTTATACCCCCACATATCCAAGCATAGTTCTCTCTTCATTGGTAGTGCTTGTTGCTCTATTGAAGGTACTGTTAAAATCTTTTTCTGATGTTGTTCACTCTTTTCTTCTTCGTTAAATAAATATGAATACTTCTCTCTACGTTTTTGTTCAGATTCTTGAAGAAGTTCTTCAAAACTTTCATTGTCTTGGGAAGTATGTGAATTTAAATACTGGTCTAGACTTAATTTGTTATCTTTAGATTTTTCCACTTTTTCTATATCTATTATATCTTCAGTTTTCTCTTGAGGAGAGTCACTTCCTAATTGTGTATTATGAATATTTGCAGGAGTTTCAAATGTAGCAGGACTTGGTACTGAAATAAATATATTTATTAGGTAAAACACAATAAGAAAGTATTATATTGCATATGCTTACTATGTGTTCTAAAGAACAAGTTAAGCAAATTGTTCCTAGCGTTAGATTTCAGGTCTAGCATATTGAAATTTCATTTTATTTTGTACAAATGTATAGCTGATTAATTCTTACATAAAAATATCTTACTTCTCTCTGGAGGACGCATACCGCCACTATATTTTGCATAAAGTTCCTTTAGTTTTATAGTGTCATTTGATTCTATTGCATCTAAATATGCAGTTTGTGCTTTCAATTTTTCTAAATCTGGAAAGAAATCCCTCTGGATTATGTTACTTATTTCTTCAACATAAGTTTCTTCATTCAATATTTTTTTCTTTTTTCGTTTCTTAGCTGTTCCTATTGGTTTTTTAAACACTAAATCTTTATGAATAATCCCCATGGTTTCTATTGCTTTTCTTCCAGGCGAATTTTCTGGAGTTTCACTCATGGTTTGAAAACAATCATACCTACGATTATTTACGTTTTAAAAATAATGTATGTAATAATCAAAGACTACTGTATTTGTAATAATTGAGGTTAATTTTTTTCTGACATAATTGACAGTAAACTTTCAATTTGAGGGCTAATTTAACTAACACAAAGCAATTGAATCCACAGAACTAACAATTATGTATGAGTTATTTAGTTAGATTAGGTGGGAGCCATACGAACATTAGGAGTTTTCGGAAACTATGATCCGGGATCAGATATAATCTATCAACTGATTATGGATCTTAAATCGAATGTCGTGGATAGTTTTCGGTGGAAACTAAACTTCAAATTTGAAACTCAACTGACAAAAACCTTTTAATTACTTCAGTTTCGTGCGTTAATGTAAATAAGCTTAATAAACGCTTGTAATAAACGGCCAATCAGCTGATTGTATTTACCTACTTGTATACTAGGGTAGAAAGGATTCTAATATATGGCGTTACTTTCGGAACATTCAGAATATTATATCTCATAAATAATATCAGTGTCCAATGTTACTTTGTTTATTGAATAATGTTGAAAGAGAGCATTAATATTGGAAGTATAGCCCATCGACTAACGTTTCAACTAAACGTTTAGCAAATTCTTTGAGACCTTGATAAAATCATTCTTTGGGCTTAGATGCAAAAAATATAGTACTGTATTTCCAACATATTTTGTGGATTCAAATATTTTCCAACGAAAGAATTTCATGGATCTAAATAAATATTAATTAGAAAGTGCAAGGATGGAACTTAATGTTGGATGTGGTAGGTGTTCAATACTACCAAGTTCTTCGATCTTATTCCGCGTGTCTTGTTGTAAGAGAACCCGCTATCTGTTAATTAAACCTGGGTAATAATCCGACAAAACTTTATACATTCACATCAGCTGTCCACTATATACCTCAGCATTAATAGCTTGACCAACCGGAATGAAGTACAGTAAATCTTCATAATTTCACCTGATATATAAAAAGATTTTCCGCTCGGACTGATCTCTGTTTACGACGGGCTCTGGTAATTGTCCTTTGTCTAACCACTGATTTTCCATGTTCGGACTGCTTAGGTAAATCCATGAAACGATAATCTTTCGACAGATAAAGGAGCTGTTCACACACTTCAACTTGACGTTTTGCTTGAATCCGGTTAATTCGTGGGCCACTATTCGACAACTTTCATTGATCTTATCTAATCATTATGAATGGCGATGAACATTATCCTTGGAAGATCCAAGGGCGTCCCTTAATTGGCGAGTATTGGTACTAGGTAGGTTTTCTTTGACTTCCCTTGCAACTTCAATATCTCACGTAAGTGGATGATCTGAGCGCACATGATCTTCAAGTATCCAATCTCCACTATTAAAACGATTAAACCAATGCGGTGCACATTAACCTCCAATTTCACATACATTTCTTGCTGCCACCGCTTCTTTGACCTTTTTTTTTGTTTGTCTTAACAATACATGAATTTCAAATTTATTGCTCTTCATACTAATGTGAAAATTGAATGGAGGCATAGGGAAATGACATTAGTTATGAGATACCTAGATATATCTCTGACTTAGCTTCTCTGTGTTTGAAAAGCCAGCATTTTCTATACTATTTGATAATAACTTTGTACTATAATCAGAGTTTTGAATAATATGGTATGAATTGAAGGTCCAAGAAAGTCTGATAATCGATCAGTGCTAGCTCTAGATTGGTTATCTACTGCTTCCTTTATAATCACAATATCCTACTAATGTGGATGACCTGAGGCCGAACGGTTTTCAAACGTCAAATCTCCACTCTTAAAGTGTGACTTCCCATTCAATTTCACCTAATTTTCTTGCTACTATGGCTGCTCTGAACTTTCGTTTTCAATAATGGGTTAACTATACTTACATGGAATTCATATTTATCGCACTCCATATTATAAAAACGTACCGCTTCGTCAATAAACAAAGAGAGAATGAATGAAAAAAAGTTGAGCAATTGTATTCTTCATAGAATTAGAATTAAGACATTTTTAAATTGGGACGTAGGAATCTTAAACTATACTTATATAGTAGGTACTCATATTTTTATATTTCCGTTATCATGCCAATTACGTATATCAAGGTGATATGTTTGACGTGAAAAAGTTTTTATTTTTGCAGAAAATCGAAATATCTGACAATAATGTGAAAACCATTCCAATATCAACAAACTCTTACAGACGGTTTCATAATACATTTAAAGGAAGCTTTAAATTTGAAGTTCCCATTAAATTAAGTCGCGCGTTTCATAATTGCCATTTAGCTTAAATGACCATTTAATTTCAACTTTAAGATAAAGTAGGAAATGTTTCATTTTAGCAGATTAAAGTCTTCTTTAGCGGCAAACGTTAAATGCAAACATAGGTTATGTTTATATTTGAATTCTAAGCTGGACGAGGCATCTTTTTAATAAGTTTTAGAAAATAAAAGGTTTAAGGCACAACAACTATATAATGTGTAACATCAAATTCGAGCACAAGATTATAAACTGAACTTTGCAAAAATTGAAAACAACCTATTTATAGTATAAACGATTCGTTTCCTACTTAAAGCTATATAATTTTCTGTTTTTTACTATAACTTTTATCAGTTTTTTCAAATTTTATTTTTATTGTGGAATTCTATTCGTTTATAGAATTTGATATAGAAATTGAGACACTAAATTTTTCTAATTCCGCATTCAGCAATAAAAAACTCATGTACCTAAAGTTTTCATAATTCTAAAAAATTACAATAATTTACGACAATATAGTGTAGTAATAAGGAATATGAGATGAATGATACTTACATACTTATAAAATACAATTGTAATTTTTTGCAATAAAGGTCATTAACCGCATTACTTCTTTATTTACGTTTTTATTACATATGTATAAAATATTTAATTATAATGTTACCAAACTGAATACGTAAATTCCGACAACCATAACCTTGCTCGTTATTAATCAAAATAAAAACATTTTAAAATATATAAAAGCATCAATTTCCTGGTAACTATATCATATTCACTTTTGTCTATATAGTTATAGATATAAGTGATAAGATGAGGTTTGCCTTATTTATCGGACTAGTGTTTGCTATACACCATGTAAGTCTAAATATATGCCAATTAACAGCTTAGCTTTCAATTTTTTATTTTTTGCGTGGTTTTTATTTCTCAAATTTCTTGTCCTTTCGTTTTCATATTTCACTGATATACATTAAATTTACTCAGGTATTTTGAATAGCCATCTTATTACTAAGTACGGAGTTATAACTTATATAATATTCCGAGTGTTATATTCATCAAATATTTTATGTGATAATAGTTGGTTTCCAATTTATCAAGCACTTTGTGCACGAAACGTGGGCTTGACACTCATGAGTTTGGCACACAAGAATTAGTTGGAACAACCCTCTGTGAGTTTTGTATCAAATGTGAAATTTTAAAACATACTATGGCAGTACTTCTTTATAACTATACTTTATATTATAGTATAGCTTAGACCATTTTATAGTTTTCTTCATTGAGTAACAATAAATTTTTTGAGTTTATTTTGCATCCAATAATGTAAGAGAATAATGATTTGAAGAACATGAAAATCAATTTTAAAAACAAATGTGTATATAAATTAATTTGAAATAACTGCCTACATAACCTCAATCCTACGGTTTGTGTTTAATCCTCATGAAGCTCAAACATTTATCTAGTGTTTGAAAGGGCAAGGGGAAAACGCAACTGTGTTTGACGCACAGATCTCGTAAAAGGCTATTTTAAAAATGCGTTTGAAGAATTGTGTACGTTTGTGCTCGATTGGGAGCTCAATTTGTGCTATTATTTTTAAAATAATAATAGATAATAATGCTCTCGAAGACTAAGATGGGTAGTCATTGAAACAAATCAAATTGCATTGGATCTTATTGGAGGAATCTATTCAGAATATCTTACCTATTTTCTGTTCTCTTCTGATGATCTGATTTAATTTTGATTTTATCGACTTGTTTGAATCTCATGTAGTCTAACTTTACTAATATATGATCTCAATTTTGAGAGGATATTCTTGTAACATGACTTTGTATCTAATTATGAAAAGTTTGTCCAAGGCCAAATAGATGGTTTATTCACTAACAAATATAGCGTATTTTTTGTTTCGAGGAGGTTATCATGAGTACTGAGACAATGTTAAGGTTTGGAATCGACTAAGCCTTTGAATTGCTTCCGTTTTCCAGTTCACTCACTTGAGAAGGTTATCGTTTAAAACATTATAAAATTGAATCAAACGTGTTTGTTTTCAAAGTTCAATCTAATTTGATATAAATCACTTGATGTTCTTCTATTTTATTTAATTTCATCCATTTCGAATCTACGAATATCTATTTATCTGATAGTTATGGTAGACCATTTTATATATTTTCTACCTATGGTTATCGTTTTATTTTCTATCAATTTATCCTAGCTCTAATTCAACACAATTTTTCTTGGATTATCATCAGTAATTTATAGAAAGAATAGACCCTGTACTGAATTCAAACAAAAAATTATTTAAAAATGTTTATTTTAGGCTAATGCGGGCTGCTTAAGCTGTAGCAGCTCTTGCAGTCATGGTGCTTTTGGCTCATACGTCGAAGAACGTCATGAACAAAGACATGGGTGCGGATTTCCGTTTCCTCTTCATAAAGATTGTGGAAGAGAAGAGGTTTCTCACTCTGATTGGGGTAGTGATGGGCTGATAGAAAAAGATTGTGTACCATTGGTTGTGAGGCCTCATGATATACCTAAACCAACTCTTAATCCACTAGTAGCCGTTGATCTCAACAAAGTGGTTCCCAATCCAAGTGCAATTAAAAAAGCAATTGTCAAGCCTGCTGTTTTGCCAAAACCTGTATGCAAAGCAAATGGGCAAGGAGGTGGAGTAGGATATGGCGTAGGATGTGGCGCTGGATGTGGCGCAGGATGTGGATGTGGTTGTGCACAGGTAAGTTTACCAAATACTAAATTGTTATGTTTCCTATAGATTTAGATTTCCATAGCTTTTATCCATTTTCATTTAGTTATTCCAGTAATTCGCTTCAAAGTAATGTTTCAAATTTTTGTGATAATGAGAGTATGATCAATAAAATATCGTAGCATTCACAAAAATTTATTCACAAATGAGCAAAAGTTATTACTACGGCCTAAAACATTAGATGAATGACTCAGCCAGAATAAATAAATTGTTGCTTAAATTCAATAGAGTTGAGACCGACTAGTTCAACTATGAGTACTTCTACTCAGGATTTAGAAACTTCGAAAACCAATTAAATCCAATTGATGTTTATAATTTTATTGATACCTTTGACTTGTTGGTACCATTTTTTGGTTCATAGGATATTAAAAACACTTCAACACGTCATCCAATACCTATTATAAATGTTTCAGACTTGCTGTGGGTCTCTTAATGGTGCTGGCCCTTGTTATGGAAATGGTATTACTGGACTAAATGGAGCTTTCGGAGTATCTGGGGCCTATGGATTATCTGGAGTCGCTGGAGCAGCTGGAGCATCAGGAAAATTTGGCTTTCCTGGTGGCCCTGGAGGTCCCTATGGACCATACGGTTTTGGTCCTTTTGCACCAGCTGATGCAGTTTCTTTGGATATTGCCACTAAATTAGCCAGAGAAGCGAATCAAAGACAGTTTGCTGTTGAGGACAGACTTAACTTCGGTTTTAGAAAATTGCCTCTTGAATTGCCTCCAAAGAAGGTGAATATTTTATATTAAGTAATTAAGTTATTTGAATTCTAGTTTTTCGGACATTAAAAGCTCATTAGGAAAGAAATTCGATGTTATTCAAAAGTTCACTTTATTTCATAGATCATACAAGCTAATGTACCTGAAGAAGGTATCTTCCAATTGAATGGAGCTGTTGTTGAATTGAAACCAATAAAATCGACTGCCAGTAGTAGTAGCCCTGCTGCTTTAGCCGAAGAAGCAGCTGAACAATTATTGGCTCTTGAAGAAGAAGAAGCCAACGCAGGTACTGCTACAGGTGCCGAATTACAACCAGGAATTAGAAGCGTCTCATTGGGTGAAATTGGATATGGACTTGCTACTCGTAAGTTCTTTCATGCATTCTATATTCTAAAAATGGTGGATCTCTTTTCTGTTGTATATTACCTATAGTAAAAGGTTTTGATATTGTATTTAATTGGTGAAGAAATCATTCATAGTGGTTCTATGCTGCAGTTTTTAATTTGTTTCCACCTTTTCCGAGTCAATAATCTTTTTCACTTGATTTTACAGTTGAATAGTATAATTTAAATTAGTTATATCTTTGTGCTATTCAAATTCTGTATATTGTAATGTTAGTTGCCTACACTACCATATATACTGGTTTTATTCATTCATTACAATATTTTCAGAAAATCCTTTTTTTAAAAAAATTATTTATTTTATAGCTCCCAAACCAAACTTGATAACTGTCCCAGACAGTGCCGCTAGCGTTGGTTCCCAAGACATTTCTACTAACTGCGGTTGTGGCCAATATGGTTATGCAAGTGGATGTGGTGGAGTTGCATGTGGTCAAGTAGGTGGTTGTGCATCTTGCAACGAAGAAAAATGTGACTGCAAAATCATTCCTGGTAACGTGGAAATTGAAATTAAACCCAAGCCCCAACAGATCTGTTTACCAGTACCAGAAGTTCCCGATTCTTGCGATTCTGCTGAACTTGAAATTGAAGAAGAGGATCACGGTGGAATTTCTTGTTCTTGTGTCCCAGTTTGCGTACATCGTCACAAACAATGCAATTGTAAGAAGACGTGTTACACGGTCGAGAAACTTTTTGGATGAACTTGTTACTGATTTTTGCAAGCAATTGTATGATATATTAATTCATTTTTGTTGATTTAATTTATTTTTTTTTCTCGATTTCTTCAAATTGATTCTTTGTATTTTATTATTTAAAAATTCAAATTGACAATCTAATTTTATAAATTAAATGAATTGTTTCATAGTATTTACAGAATTAATTCAATATTTTTAAAATATTTGTGCTAGTTTTTTAAATTCACATTCCTTATGTTCTCTTGGAGTGTCTATTTCAACCAATCAGTTTCCGTTACTTCGAAGAGTTTTGATGTAATTGTTGTTTCTGATTTTTTTTAACTAGACCTAAAATAGTAGTATTACATTAAGTTGTTTGTTTTCAACAGCAAACTACTTGTATATGTCTTTAGGTATTGTACACAGTATATTTTTTTGTGTGGTTTCAGATTTATATGTTATTGTTGCTTGTGTCTTATATTTTTGAGTAAAAAGTGAAGCTCATCTGTGATTTGTAGTTGATAGTCTTGTTTTTACATTTTCTTTGGTTATTTTTTTTCTTATTAGTTTTTTTTCTTATAAATATTATTTTTTTTTGAAATTTTGTATTTCATGTATATATTAATTTGTTATTCTGCTTACAGTTAACAATATTTTCAGCCTGTGATTTATTTTTAAGTAACCATAGTTTTTAATTATATGATTGTTTGTGAAATAGAGATATGTAAGAAATTTAAATGTTTCACTTTTTTAAAGCCTTTTTACCTTATACGCGGTGTCCCAACATAAAATACTAATTCTAAATATATGTGGAGATAAAAGCTTTCTGAAAAACTGAAAAAATACATCGTATTTTATTTCAAGATCATATTTTAATAATTTTGGATTCTAAAAATAGAAACTGATACTTATTGGAATTATTCAATTGCACGATACTAGAAATCCCACCAATTGATTTATTATTTTCATTGTAAGCTCATTACGAAGTTTATGAAGTCAACCTGAATATATCAGCACTAATAAATATAAGATAGGAAATATATTTCTGCAAGATTTGCAAGATTATTCTGGAAATAAAAGAAATGAGTATTGAGTTGTTTGAATATTTGTTTTTGAAATATAAGACGCTTACACAAATGTAACAGGAGCTAGACACTATGTAGGACAATAAAGGAACTTTTATTAAAGATGTGGCTGTAATTAACGATTATGATAATAGAATCGTAGATAGATAGATTAACCGTCATAGGTTTGAGAAATCTCTCTGTGTAATAAACTTTTTGAAAAATCAAAATAACAAAAAGAAAATTTGCTCTGGTACAATTACATTCTGTTTTTACAAGAGGATTTGAAGGTATTTTCAAGTGAGTTTGGAATTGGCTTAAAAATCAAGCAAAACGTTAATGGGTAATTCCAAGGATAAAATATCCGATTTGATGAACACATTTAAAATATGCACACTCTGTCTGTCATAATAATAGAATAAAAATAAATAATGTAAAATTGTTGAAAAATGAAACCAACACTAAATTTTTGGATGTATTTAAGAGCATTGAGATGTTAAAAGAAGGAATAGTTTGAATAGGAACGAGTCTATTTCTTACAGCATACTCTAGAGTTTATTAGTTAAGGAATGAATGTAAGAATTCCCACCGAAGTGGTAGCTAGATGGAATTTTGTTTTTTTTCGACGAAAGAAATTCATTGTTGGAAAAGTTCAGTATTAACAGTTAGGTCAAGTTAATAGGTTTTAGTTTATTTTAGAAATACGCATCAGACAGTTTAGTGTAGTGATAGTGTAAATAGTGTATTCAGTACTGAGTATGAAGACTGACCATCATTTTACGATTGTAAAATTTTGGCTAGTTGAATTCAAACGAGGTCGGCTAGCTTGACCGATGACGAGTTTTCGGAACGGTCAAAAACTCCGACAATCAGTGATATCATAAAAAAAGGTCGCCAAATGGTACTGGATGACTGTGGGATTAAGTTTCGAGAGCTAGAAAAAATTATTGGCATATATTGACTTAAGAATTATGCATGCGTGAGCTATTCACGCTTTGGGTTCCAAGTTTGCTAGGTATTTTCCCAAAACGCATTGGAATGGACATTTTTCAAGCATGGTTTAAGCAAAATAAGGCGAATTTTTTGCGTCGTAGATGGAACCTGGATCCATTACCACACTCATGAAACAACAAGAGTCAAGGTAATGCAAAGGATAAACCTGCTTCGAAAAAGGCAATGATTGTTTTAGTATAATGCCTCATTTATTGATAAGGCTAAGGCCAAAATTCACGAATTTCACTTCGAATGGGTTGATAACCCATCGGGAACTTAACTTTATCTGTGATAAGCATGAGAGAAATATGGCTTTGGTATAAAGACAGGAAATAATCATTTGGTGCAGGAAATGAAAGAATTCCACAGATATAATCGAGAAATTCACTATTTAAATAGGACATGGATATCTGCTGGAAATAAAGGTGGTTATCAGCATCAGGAGTTGATACAACCATCACAAACGGTAAGGAAGCTGTGTTCAAAGGTTTATCGATAACTCATGACTGATGACATGGAAGCAGATAATTTCGAAATATAATTTGAATCCACCCAGCAGTCTGTCAAGCATCTGTCTTTCATATTAAGTGCTAATGCTCATAGTCTCCGAATCGAACATATTCCTACTTGAACCAGTCGAAAAGTGCTAAGTGAACAAGGTAATTTACTGCGAAGAAGAAGAAGTGCTCAGAGGGCAGCCACGATAGTGGCAAGCCTTTCTTGGTTAATTCGGGCATTTCTGAAGTGATTCCAATCGACTTTTTGGATATTGAGGGGAGGCTTATTGGTCCTTGACTGGGTCTTACGAAGGCATGGAGCTAGATAAATTCCTACTATAGTTTCTTGTGTTGTGTGTAGTACCCCGGCGATGCTGATTTCTCCGACTGTCAGCATTGGTCTGAAATACCATTACCTAACACACTATTCACTGTTCATATTGCTACTAAGCCAACAGCAACAGTTACACTGTCTCACGCGCGATAGGTAAAGAGCTTCACACACAAATTTTTATTGAATTATTTAAGAATTATAAATTGCAGTGATATTAGAGAGTACCAGAAAGCCTAAAAAGTGTTATAGGATATAGGAGTCTAGAATCTAGAATTTTGTATAATAAATTTCTAAAATTTATTAAGGGTTGTGCTTTGAAACTCCCGGATATGTGCGTGTAAATGTCCAATCACCAGCATTTATTCGTTATCAACTGAAGGAAAGAAGATAAAATGGAAATATTTTTGAATGGTAAGAAATACCATTGTTTCACCAACAAATGAATGGAGCAATATGCATATTTAAGATATATTTGAATCAGTACATTCAGGGTTGTAAGGTAGTGGTACATATGAAAAAATAATGTTTTTAAAATGAAACCAAATTATGACAAGAAAATATTGCAAATTATCAGTTATCACCATTACATTAAGCTTAATATTAAAAGATCTTAGTGAAACCTAGTGAAGTGGCAAGATATATTCCACGAAATGTCCTTATCCAGAAAAAGAGCTGGTTTAGAGTCCATTGGAAGTAGGGTGACGGGATGATAAAATTAGGATTTGTCGGAATGAATTTTACAAAGTTTTGGTCAGAATTATCTGGAAAGCATATTCTGAACATTAAAGGGAGAAGGGACTGTTACCTACTACTTACTTATGTGAAGCAGGATTTTTCTACTGTCCTGTTTTTAAACCTAAACACAGAAATCATTGTGATCTAATTTGAACTGGAAAGACCAAATAAGAAAAATTTTTACGAATTTTAATATAATTTCTTCATTATTTTTGGGTCAAGACAAGAATATCAGACGCTTATTCCAATTTTCCATACACTAGCCTCGGCTGTAATGACCTTCAGTATCCTAGGGGAATTACTTTTAATGGCTCCAATGGATTCATGAGGGCGTTTTCGGTAGCGGATTCTTGAGTTAAAAAAAAGCCAAATCTGGCGAATACGGTGGCAGAGTGATGACTCTCGTTCCGATTTTGGCCCAAAAATTAGTCAGTCTTGTTGAAATATAACGGCACGTTATCGTAGTGAAAAATATATCACTTATCTTCCCACAAATACAATTTTTTACAACGAATTGTTCCATATAGATGCTTCAAATGGCTAAGAAGTATTCCTTACTGAGTGTTTGACTATCTGGAACGATTTCATGGAGTACCACACTACGGTAATCGAAGATAACGCTAAGCATCATCGTGCGACCTCTACTCTTTGAAATTAAAACGATAATTTTAGGAAAACATTTCCTCAACATTTTTGATGTTGCGTAGTTGACAGAGGTGGATGTGCGATTTGCATGAGGTATTGTTTCGACGATTTAAGACCTTCACTACGTTATGTTACTCAGACCGGGGTAATTTTTTTGAGAAATAATGATTAAACTATGTTTGAAATTCACTTTAATTTACATTTTTTCATTTCTTTGCTATTATCTAATTTTAGTTCAATAATAATGTTTTTTGATATTGAAGAATTTAAAAATCACAACTTTTTTGTAAATTTTTCATTTTATTGTCACCAAACAATATCTATAATTTTAGCGTCGCAGACTTCTAACATATTTATGTTTTGAGTCGCCAGCTGAAAAAGATAAGAAGCTCCGGCATATATTTTTATGGAAAACGATATATAGGGTTATAATAAAATAATGCACAAAATTCGAGCTTCAATGCAATGCGAATTAAAAAAAAATGTAACAACACATCAAACAGTTTATTTTATTCCTCCTCTTTTGTCAAAAAAACAATACGTCAACTTTGTTATGCCTTTTTTAATAGAAAACGAGGTATTTAATAAAGCATGTTTTTTTGTGTAAAAAAAAAATAATTTAAGTGTGGGTCATATGACAAAACGAGAAAATTGACAAAAATTGTTCAACTTAGTAATAATTGAACCAACTAAACAATCTATCAAGCCAAAACTAATTCTTACAAGAATTATTCAAACTGTGCTTCGTTTAAAATCTTATGTAGGCTACACGATGGTGAACCTGAAAGTATTCGATTATCTGCGAGTTAGCATGTCTAATTTGTTCCATTAAGTCTTGTAAATTGTCTGAAACGTTGTAGTAGATTCGAGTTTTCAAATGGCACATAAAAATTCAAGGTGGTGAGGTCAGGTGACCTAGGTGGCCACTCAATTGATGTAGCTATTTCAGTATTTTTCCTTCAAAATGGTTATCAAGAAACCTTCGAACACTAAATAAATGGATCCAAATACTGGGTTTCAAGTTTTTCTTGTATCTGGATACGGAAAAGCCGCAATTTGGTCCGAAAGTACAGCCATACGAAAATATTCCAAATATCGCTTAGCTAAGTCCTGCGAAAGAAATAAGGAACAATGAATATTCCTCTGATGAGTTCTACTAAACATTGATTTTTTGAGGGTACTGGGCTTATATTATAATAGCGAGAACTTTATCGATTTACTTTACCATTTAAACAAACTGTGTCGTCTGAAAATACTACACTTTTGAGAAAATTTAAATTTTCTCCACAATGTCTTATTGTATGTACGGATCATCTCATGAGAAGGGGACTTTTTTTGTGAAGCAATTTCTGTTGTTGTGGGTTGTCTGTTCATGACAACAAAATATCTAACTTTACAACGTCGCTTATTCTTGATTTCACAGATTTTGAAGTCTCCTTTACGCTTTCCGTTTCATTAAATTTTGCAATAATTCTTCTTACTGTGTTTTATCAATTGCAAGTTTTGTCTATTACATATTATGACTAGAATTTCTACATTTTAATCATTTTTTCTTCAAAAATACCAAAATAAAAAAAATCGTGTGACACTAATTGTAAGACTGACAATTGAAGGTTCTTTCTCGGTAACTTTAAATTTTAATTTTTTCAATTATGGAATTTTTTCTATAAATTAAAAATCAAATTTTGTTTATTTTCCATTAATTTCTCCATTTTTTCCATTTTTTTTTTTCAAAAATAAACGTTGTAGATACTTATTTTCTGCATTATCTTATCATAACACTTTTCTATGTTATTTGATATTTTGTCTATTCGTAAGTTTTGTCATGTCACTAATATAATAATATAATTTTTTATCATTTTATATTTTTACATTCTACGACCTAATTAAAGTTTCAAATTTATTCATTGCATGAAACACGGATTATAGCAAAAAGGACAAATGTATAAACCTCTAGTTTCCAAAGATAATATAATTTTGAATCCAGAAAGGGAATTTTGATGGATGTTATATACAAAATAATAATGTAGTATTTTTAACAAGGAACAAAAAATCATAACATTTATTTTTTCATTTATATATACAAAACCTGAAATGTATGTTCATAACAAAGACTTTGGTTATGTACATGCTAATTATTAATTTTTGAAAATAAATCACGAATATTTGTTTATATTGAAATGATAAATAAAATTGTCATTGCACTCTAGGTTATAAATATAATTCCGAATTCAATTCCTTATAAATCCGTTGGTTCTTCCGTGTCGGTCTGCTTTTGGGGCCAGTTAGTCACAAAAGAAAAACAAATGAAACTATTTGTTACCCTTCTTGCCATTTTAGGCACTGTTTACGCCAATTGTGGTTGCCTTAAGGTAAGTTTCAATCAAGCACATCACAAATAAACAAATTATTTTAACTCCTGTTTTAATCACTGAGAAATAGTTTCATTTCTTCAATAAATTTAATAAAACTTTCTATTATTTTCGGTGATATGTATATATTATTGCTTAAGAATACAATTTTTCAAATTACTAAAATGTGATATATATTCTCATTTGTCTAGCACAATATAAATATACATTGTTAATTATTGTAAATAATCTGTTTATTTCTAAAGATCAATAAATATTTATATATGGAATATTGTATAACAAATAGCATTTGCTTTAGAACTTTATTAAAATATCATTTACGGATAAAAAATATAGTGCTAATGCCGTGAAAAAAAGGTAAAAGTTATTTTGTGTTTTTCGTCAAAGGATTTTCATTTTAAATTTGAATTTCTTAACATATGTGTAGAACTTAGAATCATATACAACAAATGTTCCGTTTTTAATATAAACTAGATATCATTTTTATTTCGCTTCAACGTTTAAGTGCACAAAGCCCGGGATTTCCCACTTAGTTTATTTGATAGAAATGTAATTAGCCATGGATTCAGCATAAACTTTTTTCTAGTGCTCCAAGCACTTGACAGTAGCTGGATCGGTACCAGGAGCTCCTGGTCAAGCACCTATTCAGGTGATTTACAGGAGCGAAAATGGTTTTCCACGTGACACTGGCCTTGTAGGCGGTGCTGTAGCAGCTCAACCAACTGTACAAGCTCCAGCACCAGTACCAGAAGATCTACCAACTGTTTCGGTTCCTGGAAAAGAGATACCAGTCGAAGTAAGTATATTCCTGATATTCCTGTACAAAATATAGATTAAAACTCACAAAATAGGCGCGCGGCTTTCATTGAAGAGCAAAACTGAGCAAAATATATTGTTAATCATTCTGGTATATATATTATGCTTCAAATTGAGATCAATATTAACAATCATTTGGACAACTTTTCCATATCAGACGTCAATTTAAGTTCTGCTGGTGTTTGTTATATTGTTTCAACAATTACAGTATTTATATGAAAATAAAGTTTGTACTGCTTGAATTCCCCGGCAGTTTGTTTATGGTATAGGTGTAACTATATTTTTACATCAAATCAAAGTTTTCTGAGAATGTTTTGGTCAATAACCCTATTCATCTTTTTAGATGTTTCCCTTCAGCTTTGTTGTATATATGCTTGTTGTTCTTATATATTAAGTTTCTCATACTCCAACTCGTGTCCTTTTTTTATCTTTGAAACTGCATCGTGAGAAGTTTTTGAGCTCTATCACCTCGATTGCTAGTAGGATATTTTTCGTCGTTTTGATTCTAATATTCTAACAAACGTTATATTCCATTTCAAATTCCCATTGTTTCTGGGTTACTGATAGTGTACACTTGACATAAGCTTCGCATTTTAGATATATGAGTATGAGTTTGTCAAATGCAGACAGAGCTTCTTATTTTCTTATTTTCTGAATAAATATTGTTCACAATTCTTTATAATTTTGTTACCTATATTTATATCCTCTTGACTTCGCTAACTATTTTTCTATTATCAAGATTCATCTTCAATCATATTTCTTTTGATTTTTCATTTGGGTCTTGTATTTTAAATTTCATTTTTGGAATTAACCTTTTAACACTTTTATCTAGATTTATCTGTTATGATTTCTCATAAGTGGTTAATTGAGTCGATCATGGAATATTAATGAAAAGCTACTATTTTATGGTATTCTCAGTACCCCTTTCAAATGTTACATCAAAACCGAATGAGAAATTGCTGGATCTAATGAAAATACTAATCAGTAGTAGTATTTCCTAAAGATCAGATTTCAGCTCTCTAGTTATGCCTCATAAATGTATTCAACAACTATTTGTTCTCACTAACAACCCGACTAAAGCTGTTAAATTTGCTCAAATTTTCTTTCTTCGCCGCTCATGGAGCTAGTTTTTCTTATTAAATCAAATACAAAAAAAGCAATTTGTTATATGTTTGATTTGGGCAGAAAAACACATTGCTAATTCTACTTCAAAAAATACTTTCAATTTTTCCTTTTTTTATTTTCAAATCAGTATATGTCATTCGCAAACACATTCAGGATACCATAATACCACCAATTTACAGGTACTCTTTAAGAAGTTCCAATTACAAAATTCCACCCTTAACATTATAAAAAATTTTATCATCTGCATTGTACAATGATCATGTGAACATAAAAGCAGCGATTTCCTACATAATGGAATTAGCATATTAGCTCTCCTTTTGTCTTTTTTTCGGTCTAGTTTTACCTGGAAAACATATCCGTTAATAAAAGTCAATTATCAAGGTTTTTTCATAAAAAATGCATTTCGTGTCAGATATATATTATTTTCCTATCAGCTTTTATATTATCTTTTTCAACCGCCTTCAGTCCAAGAGCTGATATATTAAACATTTTCTATATCCAAATTCTAAGCATCTGGTAGTTGGTTCCTTTTACTATAGTTGTATACTGCTTAGAAGAACTTTTTTTATTGAATAGTTTTACCAGTACCACAATATCTGTATTCCTTCTATTTTCCATTAGTATGAAATTGAAAACATAACAAACCTCCTGAACTTCCCTTTTATTAGAAAACATTCTTGTTTGCACGACATAATTTAGTGATTACCTTTGGATACAAACATTATGTCCTGTATTTTTCCTTCATTGTACCTTCCTTCAGAGAATGACATCTAAATGCCGCTCAAATCACATGAAATTACTATTATCTATTCAAGCTCCATTTTTTATTATTCAATTCCGAAAACCATAATTTGTAAGCCTCGTTTACTTATATCCTAATTGAAAGATACTACATCATGATAATTTTTTTTTGCAGATTCAACAAAGTTTTAGACCTATAGATATTGGTTGTCATGGAAATCGCCGCATCTGGGAAAGAAATTTCTTAAATTTGGGTGGTTGCTACATGGATGGTATCATTCCAGCAGACCGTATCTTAAACAATTATGATGGAAGAGTATTAACCAGTTTTGGAAATGCCCTATTAGATGGTGAAGTAACTAACGTTGGAGAGGGTCTATTAAGTTCTGTAGGAGAGTGTGGTATCCTTCCAGTGGAAGTACAAATACCAGAAGAATTACCATCTATAACCATTCCTTCTGTTCCAATAGAAGGACTCACTACAAGTATAGATAGAGTTATTGTACCAGCTCCACGTAAGTATTCATTTTTCACCTTAAGTAATCCAAAATATGACCGAATTGATTGTATTGCCATTGTAGGAGTCATTTACAGAAATAATACATTAATTATTTCAAGTGAATACACTTTTATCTCTTATAGACTAGGTACCTTGGAGCACTAAGTTTATATTGGAGTAATTGTATGTAATGAGGAAGTTACCAGATAAGAGGGCAAGGTATTTCAGAAACAATTTATTTTAGAGACTTGTGAAACGAAATTTTATTACCAACTTGACTGAAAGAAAGCTCTTCAATTTTCAAGGTATTGTACAGGAGGCGTAAACAGCTAGTGAATATTAGAAAAAAGTATTTCGCACAGACTATATTACATTGTTTAGAGCTGATCTCTATTTAATAATATTTAATCAACGCTTTATGATAAATTTATTGGAATAATGAGTGACTAGTCTAAGCCACTGAACAGTTTTAAACATATTTGCTCTCGTCGAAAAAGGCAATTACTTCCCTATGAGGATCATCTCAATCTTAATACCTTTGATGCCTATAGGAGCCGTTATAAAAGCATACTGAAATAGGCCAATGATAATAACTTTTCATTGCCTTAATCCTGTTACTACTAACTAGTAACACTAAGATATAAGTGAGGAAATTTAGTTGGGTATTATAGTATTTTGTCTTATAATCAAGTTTTAGTAATAATTATAATACATACGTTTAATAAGCTAATGTGAGATAGGCAGAATACGAAGAGTAGGCCGTGCAAGAAATACCATTAAACTTATATAGAGTAGATCCCCGATCACGTTCATCCAGAAGTTTTGGAGATGGCGAGAGGACTAAGAACGACAACTAAAATGGGCTATTAACATCTTTTATCTGTCCAAATTGGCGGCAACATATGACGTCGTACCACACTTTTAAGGAAAGGACAGATCAATTTAATCCACCATTTAGGAGATTAAAAATATATTGCACTAAGCTGCAATAATTTAGACCTGAAAGTATCAAATCAAAAATGATGGGAAAAATACTGGACATTCGAAATAGAGACATATATCCTAATTTATTGAAGTTAACTATATGATAGTTAGCCAACATGAACAGAAGTGATATTGAATCGAAAAAATATAGCCACATATGTTTTCTTGGACATTTCGGGAAAGTTTGATGATACGTACAAGAGCGGAGAGATTTGAATGAAAGTATAAGTTCATAGGTTTAGGTAATACTATCCAAAATACCAGTAGAAACCATAACAGTAGTCACCAAATGAGCTATCGGACAGTGTATGATATCTAGTAGGTATAGGTGTATACTACATAAAATGTATAATCAGAGAATACAGTCCTAATCCCAAAGGTAAATTTGAAGATACCTTAAGGGATATCGGTCAGACTGGATTCTACATAATGAAGAAATGGTACAAATTTATGGAATTGGGCGTAAGCTTGGATAATGCCACATTGGTTACATTAATATTGAAAAAAAACCTATAGGAATGTTGAAGATACTTTAGCAAAGTACAGGATTCCAGCCTCAAAAGAAGACCCTTCTGTCGAATATTTCCAACTAGAAATCCCAGTAGATGACTAACTAGGAACAGATAATTATAAGGAGAGAAAAAAGGGGCTGAGACAAGCAAGACTCCTCTGGGCAACTATAATCAGAGTAGATCTGCTGAATGTATCAACCTTAGTAAGAACAATCTACGAATACTAACAGGAGTTCTATCGGGGTACTGTCGCCTCAACAAACACCTGAAGACGCTTGACCTAATATAAATTATTTAAATGTATGAAACTTATATATATTTTTAATCAAACCTTACTAGAAGCCATTAGGTACAATTATTACTATACGTACTAAAGGAATAAAGTAATACTATTATACTCAGTTCATAAAACACTAAAACCAAACTAAATATTAGAACAATTTTTTAACACTTCTAATAATATATAAAAATGCATGGAGTGCTTTCGTAAATGTTTTTATAAAGACTACTCACTTTAGTATCTATCAACATAAAATCCAATGGAAATCAAGCATACAATACTTTTTATATCATTATATATATCATTCTACTCTAGTTTGAAATATTAAATATTAATTTCTAGTTTTTAGGTTGGTTTGCTATTAAAGTGTGTTTTTTTAGTTATCATTTATTTCTATTCAAAGTCCATAACTTATCCAAGACATTGGTAAATGGTGCTACTGCCACTTTCCTTTCATGAAATAAGTGGTTCTGTTTTATAAGAATATTGATATTTTCTCCAATTCTGAAACATAGTTGGGACAAAGCATAAATAAATCGTTAATCTGGAGGTTTTTAAGAAGTGTGCAAAATTTCAAATAAAAAATCGTATATGCCAAGCTAATATGAACGTGTTAAAGATAGAGATCAAAGATTTTGTTACCCGTCATGTTCTACAGTTCTCTATCTCCATATTTTCAAAATAAGTAGATTATTTTTAATTTATCTATTGAAATATTTACTAGAAATCATGTATATGACAAAATAACTTTCGCTGGCTGATACGAGACTTTATATATCAAACTATAGTCGAGATCAATAAAAAATCGTCTCGTCTTCTTTTAAACACTCGAAAACGGGACCCCCGTGAATTGATTATTACGAGTAACGTCGGCCCCATAGTTTTTAGAGACAAATAAAGATTTTGTTTCAATTGTGTATAGAGAATTGATTGTTTTTTTAGTGGAATCAATATATTGTATAAAAAATAATAATTAAACAACATTAGACTAGCTTCATTTAACTTATATTTGCCTCTTAGTCAACATGGTGGCTAATTGTGACCCCAAAATGACCCATGAACAGCTAAGTTTACCGTTTATGGTTCCGAAATATGCTGTGCTTTTCTCTATAGAGGGTTTCACAGAAATATGTCACAAAGCATTATCTTCATTTTCTTTACGGATATATCACTTATTTAAAATGTATTGCATCAACTACATATGTTTTGAATTGATTTTTCTTGCATTCATTTGTGATACTCGACTGAATTGAATATATTTTTTCATATTTTTGTTTATTTTTCAGCAATCTCAGTTATCCGTGGAGAGAATGTTATACCCACCTGCTGCGGTCCGATAACTTGTCCTTTGCATTCTTCCTGTGGATGCGGACCTTATCCTGCCCAAAATTTCCAATCATTTGGCAGGAAGCCATGCTGTGGATTAAGCAGGTATGAATCTATTCCGTCTGTTGAAAATACTGCAAGATCTCAAACCCATAAGCGTTCAAAACGACAATCACCGATAGTACAACATGGTTACAAATTTATGATGAATATGTTACCTAAATTTATCAAAGAACCAATAATGAAAACTGTCAATAGTATGGCATTAACACATCCAGATAAAAAGTTACAAGTAATATATAATTTACCGCCACCTCAACAGAGTCTTCAAGAAAAGATAACACAAAAACATAAAGAGAATATAGCTTCCATAAAAAGTAAAATTTTCGGTAAACCTGCTTTGAAACAATTATCCAAACAATATGCCGCGACTAATTATGGTAATAGATATGGAGTGGAAGAGGATTATTATCCAAAAAAATATGATAGTGGGGACCGCTTCTATTCCAAAAATCAAATGGAAGGTTATTTCTCAAATAGGTATAAAGATTATAATATACCTTCATCAACTAAACGTTATGAAGAAAGAATACCATATGCACATCTTACTCAAAGATTAGTAGATGAGGAAACTGAGCATTTTATAGATAGTTTGCACTATCCAAAACCCAAAACTAGAAGCCAGGATCAAATCCTAAAACATAAACAAGCGAGGTACCCGCAATTGAAGGAAAAAGATACTTTTTGGATGGGAGAGTTATCGTCTAATGAAATATTAGATGAGTATTTTAATCAAAAACCTGTTAATGATGGAGAAAAAATGTCAGCTAGAGAAAAAGCCCGTTTTTTACAGAAGCTCAAAAAACTCAACAATGCGCATAAAATATCAAAAAGAAATGTAAACAGCAAAGTGCCCAATTCAACAAAAAATATGAAAAGATCAATAATCATAGATTCTGACGAATTTTCTCTACCCCTTTATCAAATAAGAATCAGGGATAGTGATGAAGATAATGAAATCGATAAAGATTACGATTATGAAGAAGATTATATAGTTTCATCACACTATAAGGATATATCAAAAGAGGAATTACTAAGAAAAGCAATAAGAGAAGAGCTGCAAAGATTTAGAGAAGATAACAGCGAAGAAGAATTAGAATTTGCACCTCATATTAAGAAAGAATGGATCTCAAAATACCCTCTGTTACATCTTCTAACACTCCCGGCAAAAGTTCTTCGTAGTCTAAATGACGAAGATTCATTTCCTATAGTTAAAGCAGTACCAAAAATGTTAGTTGGAACAAAAAGATATTTTCGAGATTTTGGTCGTAACTTTAAGAAGAACTTATTGCATTTCACTAGCGATATGATTGGAGATTTTGAAGAATACACTCCCACCGATAATTTTTTAGATAATATTATAAATAGGCGCCGTAGATTTCGGAGAGATTTGCCTGAAATAATAAAGAATTCTACAAATCAGTCCCAAACCCAAACTACTAATAAAGATGGCAATATTTCTGATAGGAAAAAGAGATATATTTTGAAGATGGTGGACGATGATGAAATTGAACAATTATTAAGAGAAAAATTAGGGAGGATGATTGAGGAGCCGGAAAAACCAAATAAGTCCAATAGAAAATTCAGAGCTAAGCACAATAAAATAGGAAACAGTGAAGAAGAGAGGAAAATTATTGAACATCTTTTTGGAGGAATGAAAAAACAGTCAAGAAGCAGTTCTGAGAACTATTTCGACAACCCTAAGAAGCAAAGGAATAACTCTAGACTACGATCGAAAAAAATAACATCTCAAGAAGATTCTATAGAACAAATCAGAAAAAAAATTATTATTGAACCAGTAAAACCCAAATTAATTATTGATAACCACGGGCTACCTTTTATGGAAGTTAACGGATACAAGCGTCCGATATTTATGAAAAAAGCGAAGAAAAAAGAAACTGAAGAAAATTCTGTAGAAAATACCTCATTCGATCCATATAATTCATCAGAAGAAGGAGATTTAGATAAAATCAATAGTATTATCAACAGAGCCAGGGATACGAATTACTTACCCAGTAGAAACGCTGAAATACCTGTGCAAGCTATTAAAGAAAAAATATCTCAGCTACTAACCGACATCGATGTATTGATTTATATGGATTGCAGAAAATTTGACGACATATATGATGAACTTAACGAAATACAATCAATCAAAAAATCAATTGTTCAATCTTGGAAAAGGTTAATAATGGATAAACAAACTAACGACTACGAAGCAAAAATTGGTATTCTAGAAAAATTCACGGAACTACAAGAAACAAAAAATAGAGCTATGAGAATAATTATTCAAACTTTATATGAAGAAAGGGAAAACGCCTTTGCAGTGAAAAAACTGATAGGAGATTTAGTTAGCTTACAAAAAATACAATGTATTATCAACCAAGTAGTAGATAGTTTTCAAGAGAAATTTAAGACAGGTACAAAATTTGACGTTGTATTGGAAATTAAATACGTAGACTTTTTGTCGTCTTTGAAAGTTTTGAAAGCTAATACCAGAAACGAAATGATAAGGCTACTTGAAAATGAACGTGATATCGAACTCCAAGAAAACATTCAGCTACTAGAGAAGTTAAAACGATTATTGGTAGACGATGATGATGATTTAATAGAAGAAGAAGCTAATATTCTATGGGATATAAAACACGTTCAAAGCATGCAAGTTTCCACAATAGAAGAAATTATTGATAGGTTGGAGAAAGGTTTGAAAATCAAGAAGTGTTTAAAAATATTGTTCGATTTACAAAGAAGATTGGCTATTATGGATGACAAAGAGAAAAAAGTTGGCACTGATGATAACCAAGCTGAAAGTGACAGTGGGGAAGAGAGTGATGAAATATCAGTAAGTGGAGAGAGTCAAGAAGAGCACGATGAGGTAGATATAACATCAGATAAGAATAAATCGAAAAAGAAATTCAATTTAGAAGAGTTCAAAAGAAAATGGCAAGAAAAAGTTGTGAAGCATAAACATCTTATAGAAGAAAACTATAAGAAGAAAATTGATAAACTCAAAGAACTAAGAAAAATACTGAAATCATCCGAAGAAAAAGTATGAGAAATAGTTGAAATTTGAGTTGTCAAGAGTTGATAGATTCTCTGCAGGTTATAATAGGAAAAGATTTGCAGCATGGTCAAGTTTAGGCGAAGTTGTTGCGGAAATATGCGAAGATAAAGCAAAGAAAAAATGATTGTATGAAGAAAGCTTGCCATACATTAGCTGCTTTGTTGAATATTCTAAAATATTGATGTTTGGTTTAATAAAAGTTTCTTTTTACTTGTACGAAATTACGATTCTTTCTTACTGTATTGTGATTCATTGTTTGTTGGCTATTTAAGGATGTTAATTCCTTTAGATTTCCCTTCAACTATTTTTACACCTATTTTAGTAAATTTCACCATTCTATTCGGTGCTTCTACCGCTTCAGATTTATATTTTTTATGATAATATTTTTTGCTTCGAATAATGTTTTGTAGTAAATTAATATACTTCCAAGTACTCAATATATGGATATGGATATGAAATTTATATCCTACATAGACGGTAAATGAAGAATTTTAATTACAAATAGATCAGATGTCAAAAGTCTACTATGGAAGCAGCAGATTTATATTTTTGGTCTAATAGCATCAAGCATGCGTTCCAACCAACTTATGGAGAAGTTTTGAACTCCAAATGAGATAATTTCAAAACAACAACACGTAGTTATATACCCTATTAGTATCATGAAATTTTTTTGTTGGAGTGCCTCAATTGATTAATATGGTTCATAAAAATCTTCCTATCTCAACAAAGTTTCATGTTGTGTTGGAAATGATCATGCCCAAAAACAATATGTCTTGTAGTAGTTTGTGGTTTAAGCCTCAAATCATCCACTGGTAATGAAAGATGTCTATTGCCTAGCCCAGAAATTTAAAAAGCAACCCTCGTATAAATTGCAGCTTGTCGCATGTATTTCATGAACTACATTATAGAAATAATTCTTCATTTTGTTGTTTTTTTTATAAATGCTCTTTTAGAACTTCACCGTATTGAAAAAAGGGAATATTCACATTTACGCCAACAATGAATATCAAAAATGTAATTCATATAACTGTAGAAGAAACTATTTTATTTGAAGTTAGAAATCGATTTTTTAGAATGAGAAGAGAATTTATTAGGAATATTTTTTTTAGAAAAAAGACAATTGTAATTAAACATACAATCAAAAAATAGTATAGATATAAATTACATGTATACAGAATGTTAACTGATCTCAAATATAACGTTAATTTGGTTACAGTTGTCTTTTTTATTTTTATCCATTCCATAATATTAATATTTATTTTATTTTAGGTACTAAGGTGTAAAAGAGTACCTTAAAGGACAAAACAATAGAAAAGACAACGTGAAACCAAAGTTATTAAATATTTTTTTGTATAAAAGCTTTATGAACTTTCAACTCACTTGTCAATTTATATATGAATAGTATAGTTTTGAAGTTTTTTTTAATGATTTGTAGTTCGAAATAATTGATAATAGAAAGTGTCGGTATTATTGCACTGTAACGAACATCAAGATCATTTAAACAAGCCCATTATACGAGACTTGAGAATTAATTTTTTTGTCGCACTTCAGGTAATCCTGTAACGAAAAAATTTCAATTGCATAATGTGATAACTCACACATTTGATCTCTATCAGTTG
The DNA here is from genome assembly GCF_026250575.1 of Diorhabda carinulata. Lineage (NCBI taxonomy): Eukaryota > Metazoa > Arthropoda > Insecta > Coleoptera > Chrysomelidae > Diorhabda > Diorhabda carinulata. The sequence goes on from NC_079465.1 coordinate 10,098,872, forward strand.
ATTGCTTTGTACATGTGTGTTAGAAGCATTTTACACGAAAATCGAGGAGCTAAATGTCGAGGAAAGTATTGAAAGTGTTTGATGATGATCTTTGACCGTGCACAAATATTTAGTCAAGCGCAAGTCGAAAGCGAAAACGTTCCTCATCTGCTTCTTTGGCAACCAAGAGGTGGTACATAAAGAGTTTGTTACACCTAAATATGAGGAACAGAATGAGGCCAGACAACGCTATCAATTGGGTGTTGAATCACGACAATCTGCCAGTACGCGTTACAGAAAGAGTCCAGTGTCACCACAGTTACCTTAAGGGACGGATCCATCACCCTGCGACTTTTTTATCTTGCGAACAAGTTTGAAGGGAATTGAAAAAAATGTTGTCAGTGAACAATTTCATAATAAATCTTTTACATCGTCAGTCTTATTACTTAACTAACAGATCTTGCAGTACCATTTTGTAGATAATGTATTAGTATAATTCATATCTTTTGACAACATCCATGATCACCATTTAGAGGACTGATGTATAAATTTCAGCCTTTGTTTCTTCCAAACTTTGAAGTGTGACAAAAAGTATTTCTCAGTATATTTTAGAGTACGATTTTAGTACATAATAAATTTATGGTTTCAATTTACTTATTATTGAAGAAAAACCTCTCTTATTCCGTCATTGATTAATATGAATATTTTCAAATTTTAAAATTGTTCACTTAATTTGAAATTAGCAGTAAGAATTTCTTGAAAGTTGGCTGATCAATTTTATAATACGAATACTCTATCATAAAAATCTACAAACATATCTTATAAAAACCTAATAAAAAATATACTAAGTTCATAAAGTTCTTTAAAAGAATATTATTGTGATCGTTATAAATAAAGTTTATTATATGACATTTGTTTTTTTTTAATTTGTTTACCGTAAGCGTTAGACAGTCGTTGAACTGTTAGTAACTATTTAAAAATGACCTTAGAACTTTGTTTACATATTTACGATGTCAATGTGCTAAATAGGAAATCAATATTAATAATAAAGATATTTTTATTTAAAACCCTGTACTGTAATGTTTGCTTTAATGTTAATTGAAATCCTTTGAAATAAAATAATTAATACCAGTGAACGTTTTAAAGAGAATTAATGAACAGATGATCAGTAAATGTACATTATTAAAAGTACCATTTTGCAATGTAAATATATGAGAAATGAAAAAAGTCGCACTCGATTTCATCTCTGTTAGAAAAGTGATTCGGTTTTATTTTTCTCATTATCTGTCTAATTTTTCAAAAAAATAGAGCAAATAAAGTACTATGTTGGTAGGCACTACAAACGGACGACCGTTCCACCTTAGAAGATGTCATGAAGGCAACAAATGGCAATATATTTTAGTTAGTTTCTATGTCTTCTTCGGTTCTTTCTTTCTGACGAAGGTATTTTTTATACTTCCAAAGAGTCTTCCTACTGCTCCTTCTCTCTCTTTCATTTTATCATCTATTCTTTCATTTTTACTTATTTTTGAGCCTGGGTATTTACATCCACTCACTTGTTCCAGTTTTGTTCCATTTAGGTTCATTTCAGCTTCTTTTTTATTGTTGCTAATAATCCTTATCTTTGTTTTCTTGTCATTTATCTTCATGATGATGTTCTCAAAGCTTGCATTGTATAAGAACCAAATCATTTGCATTGGCTATTTCCGATAATTCGACTTCTTCCAGATTGGATTGTCCTATCTTGTTTTCTCTTGTTTTTTTGCTTCTTTTATACTCTTCAAACAACTGAGACGAGCAGAAGCTTAGAACACATCCCTCTCTCACTCCTTGTGTTGTATTGAATGTTTTTGATATTTTGTGTCTTATTCTTGTGGCATACGTTATATCCTCAAATACTCATCTAATCTAAGCTGTATTGCGTGTCTTCTAACATTTTGCCAATTACTTTTGTCTGCCTTTTTTTATTACCTTTACATATAGTTTACCAAGTGTGCTCAGTGGTATAGTACCTCTATAATTTTTGAATTCGCTCGTGTCTCCGCTATTCGAACTAATTTGCCTGCTTACCAGTCTTCTGGTGCCACTCCTGTTCTTATTATTCAATTCATCATAGTTTTTATGTAGTCCATCATTATTATATTAACTATTCCTCTGTTATATATTGTCTGTTATGTTGTCCATTATTTAATCAGTATTATTTCCTGTTTATCTCTTCTTTTATTGTTATTTTTTATCCTTCCGACAATTGTTTCAAATATTGTCTCTTTTTATGAATACTTCTCATCACGTTATAATTTGTCTATTTTCGTCTTTCACATTATGTAAGGTTGTTACTTTATATTTTCTTGCATTTCGCATTACTCCAAAAAATGAATTTTCTTGTAGGCATTGCTTCTTTCACTCTTTCGTTCCACCAATGTGTTCTTTAAATCCACTGTTCGTAATTTTTGTTATGCCGAATGTTTTTTGCTGAATTTAATATTGCCTGTGTTTTCAATTAGATATTCTTGATATTTGATTCGATTTGCTTCTATTTTAATTTATAAAGAAAAAAGGAAGAATATATAAGCTGCCTATATGAATATATAACGTAGTAAAGGGAAACTAAACGGGAGATAGGAAGACATTACAAGAAAACAGCAAACTAATTCAAAAACTTAAAATATTTTTATCACGAGTGCTAGAAAAATGTGTGTATTTCTATTTTGATATTTATTAACGGTGTGAATTTATCGAGTCTCTTTTCTCTTCGAAATGAAATCTTTCATTAATTCGGAGCGTGTGTAGTGAACTTCTACAACTTCATGCATACGCTGGGGTTGGAATTACCCCTCAAGTAAAAAATCTTAGCTTGCGATTTATCGACTCTTTTTTCTTAAGTCATTGTATTTTATTTTTCAATAAGATAATTTTACACAGAAAAAAATTAGTATTCATTTTTCTATAAACAGAAATAACAAAACAACGAAAAACCTTTTCAAAAGAACAAAAATGACATTTCACTAAAAATAGATGCATCAAAAACTTAATGAGATAAAAAATTGAAAAAATCGTATACCTATTAACAAAAGTGTGCAAATAAATATAGAATAAACATAATTGTGAAAAGTTTTCATATCAAAAAGTTATGACTGCTTATTTTGGAAGCAACTTTGTCATAAGCTTATGACGTGTTCCAAACAAAGTGTGAACATTTTTTTTGAGATTTACAATATTTATTTCTTGGACATAAACCCAATCCCTTAATTCGTTTATGCCTTTATGGTTTATTATTTCCATTGTCTTTAGATTCACGAAGAGATCTCTTGATCCCTGTTCTTAGCTCAATACTTAGTTTTATAATATCTCGTCAAGATGATAGATTGCTTTGTACTAACGATATTCCAAAATCCTGTACAAGCGAACGCCCTTTTCATACATATCACCTGAATTAATCAACCTTGCGTTGCTGGCAATTGTTCATCAATAGTCACTGGGTAGAGTCATTACCCTTATAAATATTTCAATACCTAGACCGTTTTTTTTCCATAAATCTTTTTTATACACCCAAGAAAAATTCAGCAAATCTTATGTAGCCCGTATTTCGACTGAATCAGTAGACTATGTATTTCAGGAGTTTTAGAGTTTCTTGCAATGGCTTTAAACACCAGGTAGATTTGTTTTAATTACATTTTCAGTTTTTGTTGTTACAGAAGGAGTAGAAAAATATTTCTACTATTTAGTTTTTTATCGGTTCCTAAATGATTTTAAAAAAGTTTCCTCACTTCCAGTGTCATAAAAGCTGCCTTCCTATTTTCTATCTTACCTAATGAATTACGTTCTTCGACTGTAGCTTTATCTTCAGCATTTTTAACTCCTGCGTCTTCGGGATTGCTTCTACTCCATCATCTTGCTCAAACTCAGATTCATGTGTACTGTGATGTACAAAGTCTTTCTCTTCAGAATCATAGGTTCCTTATCACTTTGAAACTCACAAAGCTTTTAGCTTTTTCTGCTCATTTTATTAGCTGTAAATTTTTATCTAAGCAATTATAAACATAGAAAAATCATTGAGAAATGAAGATAATGGAAAAAGAATAACAAAAAGACAAATAACTTAGTTGTTGTTAAAAACAAAATTATACTCAGTATAATGGGGTTAAAATAACCCAAGTAACTTTAATATTATATTCCAAGATATATGAGCTCTTTTATAGCACGTTACTAAGATACACAATCTCTTACATCGAAACAGAAGCAGTCTAGATGCTGGCAGCTGTAACTACTGAAAATAGGAGAAACATAATTGAAGACATCACTAAGTAGCCAATGGCTAAAATTTGGTTCGGGTAATTCTCACCCCATCACATACGTGCCGGGTTAAGTTTGCATTACCTTGAATAAGCTACATCTAATCTAATCTAAGTTTAGAAAGAAATGTTCATAATTGTTTGCTTTTGAGCGGTCTAAATGAATATGAATGTTGAAGGTTTTTTCGGATTGGATATACACAAAGAAAGGGAGAAAGAGAAGATTAAGTAAACGTTGTACAAAAAAATTTTGCTTCTACTCATTATTAAAACAAAATCAGTTGAATTGAGGTCATCGACAACTTTGGAAATATTCACATTAACTCTCTTTCTATTGGCAAAAAGAGCTAACAAAAATAACTATTAAAGAAACCACATTTCTCATAAATATTTTTGCTTTATTTTAGTTGTTTTCTAATAGCATGACCTCTATCCCCTAGGTCAATAGTATTCTTTCACTTTAGAGATTCTAATTGAGTTTCATTTCTTATCTTAATTTAGGAGGGGAATGTTTTTCGTTTCTTCTTTGGCAGCTCAGTTGCTGCAAACTCACACTTATTAGTAATTTAACAACTTGGTAAAACCATCGCTTGCTCTGAAAGATTGCACTACGTTAAGAGTGTTGGATTTAAAATAGTTCACAATTTTAAGTGCTTTTAGCTCATCTTCAAATTTTCATCCGTTCATCCGTATAAAGTGTTAAGGAGAAAATTGTCTAGCAAAAATCTTTCATCTGGGTGCTTACGATACTAGCTTGAGTTTTTGGTGTTTATTCATCAACTCCGTTATTAATTTAAAAATTGCTTTAGGATATTTTGGGATCGAATATCCAATGAGAGAATATTGGTTGTGTCCGTATTGGATTAAATTGAATGCAGTATTATACGTATAAATAATGCGTAGTAGGGAGGCAAGAATGGAGTTTTGTTGAACGTCAGTTATTGGGGTGAGATATTGACAGAGATTACTAATGAGTTTGGCTTGCCAAAGCTGGTCAAAAGTTTTCCATGCTTGGCGGTGGAGCAGTGACATGGATTTATTGATTCGATTAGGATAATATGAAGATTGGTGGTGTCATTTTGGCTTCAACACGAATTAGGATCCAATAATAAAATTGTGCTTGGTACAGAAGTCTCAGAGTCTGATCAAATGTCTTTCAACTATTTTATCCAAAACGCCGACAAATGATATTAGATCTTATAATGTAGTGGTTCTTAACCTTTTTAAGCCGCGACCCAAATTTGAGAAATAGGAAGGCCATTCGCGAAGAGCGGTAAAACCGAAACATCGTATTAGGGAATAACTCTTCTAGGAGGTGTTAGTATTACTTATTATTTGGTGTATTACTAACTTTTTTGGTTCGACTCAGCGCGACCCAAGAAATATGCTTCGCGACCCAAAATTGGGTCGCGACCCATAGGTTAAGAACCGCTGTTATAATGTATTAGCAACAAGATTTCTTTAATTGAGTGTTAAAATTAATGTGAAATTTTGTCATATCACATCAAAATCATAACGGATATTGACATGAAATAATCATAACAAGAGTGATGTTAATCTTTTAAGAGTCACCTTTCCGTCAGACTATCGTCGTATATTATTCGAACAATTTATTTCGATATATTGAAAATGATTATAGGTGGGAAGATTTAATTTGAATTTTTTGAGGTTTGAAAACTTTAGTGAAAATATTTTCAAACTGTTGGCAGTACTTAGAAGTAGGTACATGTTGCAAGTTTTCATTAGTGTATAACATTGTATTAGATTTTTCGGTATTAAATTAATCTGAAGAGATCCAACAAGATCTAAACTGGTTAGCGAATTCCATCTTTGTTCTTATTATTGTGAGCCGTTATTATCCTTATCCTAATCCTAATAAGATCGATTGGGGATATATTCTTTGAAGGGGATGTAACAATATTCAAGACCCAGAATAATATTATTTCTCCCTTAAGTACTACTTAAACAAAACGCAGCAGTCTTTATTTGAATGGTTTAATTTGAACTGATCGACAATTCAACAGAACCTACTAAATAATCACAATAAAATTATTTTTCGTCTTCTCTCTCAGTAAGAAATTTTCATCCAGATAATCTGAACTAATTTTCGGTGTATCTTTTTTTGGATGATCTTAGGGAAAATGAGGATATAGTTTTTATCACTTCAGTTTGCTAAAAATAGTCTATTAATCGGTTAGTGTTGATATTTATTTTATCTATACCTTATAGGGATCAAAATTTTATCTTGTTTATCGATAATTACAATTTTAGTAGCCCTCGGGACATACATTGTTGCAAAATGGTGTACAGTTACATGATACCTAATCTTATTTAATATCAGACATGTACATCAAATATCCACATAAAAGGTTTTTATTTTTGTATCTTAATTTTTTAATGTTACACATTTGGAAATTGAATTTTTTTATTAAATTATATTTCTTCGACCCTTCCATAAGCAAAGAGCCCAATTAATATTCGATTTACAAAAATTATTTTCTATTACTAACAAATGAACAACTTGCCGGTTCTAAATGTCTGGGTAGTGCCTGGACCTTGTTGTACCCCTAGAAACTTCCCAGGATTGAAGAATTTCCTGAGCGTGATTTAAGAGAAAGTTGAAATTAATTCATGTATACAACAACCAATTTGAAATTCCAAAGTATGATTTAAAAGTTCTATAACATTATGTTTCATATAAAAATTGATTCATGTGATATTATTCAATGTTTCACAAATTTTTTTGTCAGCAGAAACGAGAACGTGATTTCATGTGTATTTAAATTATTTCTTGAAAATTCTGGTTCAAGGAGAAACTTTGAAATGTTTTTGATCAACAGGCATTTTAAGTAATACACTAATTTCATGAAACTGACTGAATGTAGAAAATGAGATTTGATAATAGATAAGGTAAAAGTTGCTAGTCTCATAATTTTATCATGTAACAGGAAAGTTGGAAAAACACTATATAAGTATATACTTAACTATATACTCGGGTAGTAAACAGAAATGACGAAATATTTGATAACAATTCCAAGTAAGAGGGTTGCTACTTAAGTTTTGAGATACTTATACAAATGAAAAAAATATTTATAATTAGATATGGCTTTCTTGTTTATCAAAATATTCTCCTTAAGATCAATACACTTAGGCATGCGTTTGAACCTATTGTCGAAGCATTTTTTCCATTCCAATTAATCCATAACATTGATTTGAACGTTTTTCGGGTCGACATGGTGCTTCATCACCAAAAGTCGGAGCAAGTTGATCGGCACAGTGCTGTTGGTTTAATCCACGTCGAAAGTCATAGAAAATCATCACACGAAAATGGTCGCGATTTGATTCCATTTTTTAACAAAATGAAGATTTCAAGTATCTGTAAACAAGTCAAATACCACTCGTACAACTGCACGTTCTAAGTACGCTTACCATTCAAAATGTAAAACTTTTTGATGGTAATGTCAAATTTGACATATCCATATTAGTGTTGACGTATCTCAAAACTTAAGTAGCAAAACTCGTACATAATTGAGAAAAAATCCCGTTATCTTTGAACCGACGCTCTTTGTAGAAAAAAAAATATGCGTTAAGAACAGAATACGTCAAAAACTGAAAAATGGAACCATTTATGATGTTTACTTTGAATTTGTATTGAAATCCATCATGGATGTTAAAAATGCGAATCCATAGATAAATTCACTGGAACAAAGTTAAGTAGCTACCCACGTATTACCTCCCGAATTTGAATTTGGTAGCATAAATTGAGACCTATAGACCTATATAGACCTATATATATATATATATATATATATATATATATATATATATATATATATATATGAATTGTAAAGATGTCTTTGCCAGCTATATTATGAGTAGTTTTTCATTGGGAACCTGGCAAGGAAACACCAAAGTGGACTAACTTCAATATATTTTCCGAGCTTTCGAGTATTCATCGTCTGGGACTGAAATTATGGTAAAATACCATATAAGTAATTTGTATAAATGTTAACAATAATAAAATTTTACTTGTTGTTGTTGAGTCACCTGTATTAATACCGTTTATAGTGAGCGAACGATATTTTTGATTCTTTTCTCATGGAAATATGATCAATAAATACAGCTACTGTTCAAAATTATTTCCAGTCATAAAACATCTCCTAAAACTAGTTATGCGAATTAAACACACGATACTCTCCCGTCCATCATGATGAATAAACAATTATTAGATAGCTCAAAATACATATCAAGAAGAGTATACTTTGTCATTTTATTGCCGCAACCCTGGAACAATCACATTTATTACCAAGTTGATGAGGGCTTCCTTACTTCTATAACTCCTCTAACTCCTCTTTACATACATATAAAAAGGTCTAAGAAGTAAAAAGTCCTAGAAAATTATACACATTATATATTTATATATTTATGTATCTAAATATTCTTGAGTTTCGGCCTCTTCTGTTTCAAAATTAGTTTTTGTTGATAATTTTTTGAAAGAAAGATAAAAATTGACGTTTCGACTTTTCTTTAAATCTGTAGCAAAATATGATATTGACACTGACAATTTGCATGTTTATATGTTTCAATAGATCTCCTTTATCATGAATATCAAAATAAGAATAAAATCAATATCATATTTTGATAAAGAAAAGTCGAAACGTCAATTTTTATCGTTCTTTTAAAAATTATCAAAAAAACTAATTTTGAAACAGAAGAGGCCGAAACTCAAGAACATTTAGAAACCATGAACATATCAAAAGGTCTAAGAAATATATATATACATGGTTATTGTGGGGCTGTGGCAATAAAATATCAAAATAATATATTTTTATTATACATTTTTCATTATTAGAATAGAGTATTTATTCGAGTAATGTGGTTTTTATACCTATTTGGAAGTTCGAACATTCTACGTGCCATAAATATTTTAATGGAGGACTATCATAAAGTTGAAATACCATCCATTTTATTTACGATATTATTGATTCGTCTTGAAATAATCTTTTATTGAAATATTAGTAATGCTTTATAATCTTTTAATAATCTTATATTGATTGTTTCGGTAAGATCGTTAGAAAGTACTCAATCACTTCATTATTTAATTCAACAAAGTTCATATTTTTTAATTTCATTAGATTTTATTTTAATTCATCAAGATCATTGACACATGGTACAGTTATGATACAATTATTAGCTATAGCTACGACCCCTTAATATTAACATTAGCAAACTGTTCGAATTACATACATTAAGAATTAACTTGTTAGTATGTGGTTGACTGTCAGTGGTATTTTGCAGTGCTGAAATTTGGGAGTATCAGAAGCGGTCCGTGAGTCAGTCGAGTACGCCCCATACGTAGTCTCCGTACAACAACTGAGTCTCTACGACTGAGGTAGGTTTCTGAAGTCGAAGTTGTAACTTGACCAGTGGTTTGCCCATCGGTAGCGTATAGAGCGTCTTTTGTAGGCTATGACTTATTGTGGATTTGAGTCGATTCGCTGTGGAGGTTAGCAGTCGAAGCTTCTTTTGCAGCTTAATCTGAAAGTTCATTCCCATGTATTCTAGAGTGAGACGATACTCAGATTAAATGGTTACACCAAGACGGTCATTGGAGTCATGAATATTCTGAATGATAAGGTGTACCGGATTTATTTGTCTAATGGAGTTTATTAAGCGAGTCTGTGTACATAGCAAATTGTTTGTCGTCAGGGGATAGGGAGTTCAAGGCTTGAAGCATTGCATATAATTTTCGTGTGCAGAAGCTAGCAAAAGATGGTAGACAATATCGTTTGATTATTTGATGTGAATTGGCTACGGCACAACCTACGCCAACCTCAGATTTAGATGCATCAGAATACAGAATATTATTATAGTGAATGGTAATGATAATATTTTGAAATCTTTGTTTCAGTATATCGCTGTGTGTTTCATGTTAAGGAGTATGTTAAGAGATGTATTAAATTTTGGTTGTTGCCTTTTCTAAAGAGGATAGGATGGGATAGGAATGAAGGCTGTTTCAGATAGGTTGATATTGGATATGAATAATGATAGGATTACTGGAAGTGATTGGAGCTTATAGGCAAAATTACTGGTGTCAGATGATCGATTTATCAGAGGATAAACTGGTTGTTCTGAAACTTTTGCACTGTGAGACATGAGAACTAGTTGTTGTTTCAACCATAAGGGAAGTTCAATGGATTCACGATATATGCTTTAAAAGCTCTAAGGCAAATTCTTAGAGAGGTATTGTGAACAGAATTAAGAGTTTTCAAATAGGATTTGATTACTAACATGTAAATAAAGCTTTCATAATCTTATTTGGAAGGAACGTGAGATTTGTATACCTGTAGCAGGGTGTTTTCATTAGCTCCCCATTGAAGGGGGGGGGAAATGTTTGGTTTGTACCGTATAGTTCTTTGTTATTTATTTGATATGATCGTTCATAGATTTATTCGAAGTCATTATAGTTTTTAGCAGATTTATGAAATAGCATACAATATGTTAAGGTTATGAAGAAATTATTGGAGTCAAAACTTATGCAGAATTTACTTCACAGATTTACTACATTTACTTTACTTTACAGACTTACTATACTTGTTTGTTAAATTTTGTATGTATTGGAGTGATTGAAATTTCTGATGAGCTTTAGTGTAAAAAAGCATCTTGAATCATCTATTTGAAAATTTTATCCGTAATTGTAACTTTTTATTGAATTTTTTTATCAGCTGTATCCTTAAACACATAAAAAATATTCTGTTATAGATATTCAGTTCAATTTATGCACCATAGTTATCGTTATCAGTATACACAACAGTTTTTTTCTTTTTATATATATTTTTTAGGTTAGTATACAAACATATTATTCCATATATTCTAGATTTGAAAGGATAAATATTTTTCAAATATGATGAAAAAACTTCATTGGGTGGTTTATAATATTTTTCACGTACCTAAACAATTTCATTCTAGAAATGTATTTGTTTTTAAATTGAAAAGGTTCTTTTTGATTATTGAACCGCATTCTGTCTCAATGTCATATATTGTTTTTGTGTGCAAAAACAACATGAAAAACGTGTCATTTTCTTTGAGTGTAAATTATTTATAAAAAGTGATCCAATAAATAATTAGTTAGTTGCCAGCATTTGTTTTTCGTGGTCGTCGTAACGTAACATGTACGACGTACGAATTATACTATGTGTTTTGCTAGTAACATGTACGTTAAGGGTGAGTTTCAAGATCTTTTAAAAAAATAGTGCGGTATTGAAGAATCTGTGAGAGTAGTTTCAATATTTACATTGAACTGAGAGCTATTCGATGTACTCAATAGAATTATTAAGGTCATCAAGTCATTTCTTATATTTTCCTATTGAATATTTATTTACAAACTGCAAAATATTATTTTAAATTCTCACAAGTAGATACAACAAAATTTTAATTAGGAAATGTTGAAATTTTTATTTGTTTCTTATATTCTATATGCTATGGTTTGCGAATCACCATATAATTTATTTTATCGAAGCTTCTGTTGTTTTATTTGTATATTTTAATCAATTATGGTCTTGGAATTTGTTCAGCCGATATCTCTGCGTCAATTTCATCCTTTTCTAGTATACATATTATTAAGAATTTTGTTTTCAATTGTTTGCAAAAATACTGAAAAATTGAATTTGGAAATCTAAGAGATCTAAGAAGTTGTTGAATTCATCAAGAGTAATAACTATTCTCTCTTCACACGAGGAGTTTCGGCATTAACAGTTTTTTAATTTGTTTATGGCGGTCTATTTTGTAAGCTCATCTTAATTATGTTGCGGAATGTTCACAACGGATATCGAAATGTGGGAAATCCCTGATATTGTTATAAAATGCTAAATAAGGCAAACATTGTGAAAATTCTGCATAAAAAGTAAACAGAGCCTGTACGATAACAGGGTTTTATCTGCTTCCAATTTATCACACCCTACAAGCAGTTTCCATATGATAAGACATACAAAACAGAATCTGTGATTTCTGAATATTTGAAATAGCTCATAACATTTCTGTGAAGTACTACGAATTTTCATGTATGTTTGTTATTTATAAATATGATATTATAGGGCATAGACGATATAATACATTATCGAAAAATTTAGATCTAAAACAACTCAAATAAAGTACCTTGTGTGTGTTACTGTGATGCTGATTACATAGGGCAGACATCTCACTGTTTATAAAATATATTGAAATCATCAATGGGAAAAAAATAAAACTGTATAAACAAACCATAAAATGAAATGAAATTCTTGAAAAGTAATCAAATACAAAAAAGAGATTTGGAAAAATATTTATTGTGATTTGAGCGAATTTTTATTTTTATATTAATGATGTAGGTGATGTAAAGATGAATATAATTTGACAGATTGTCAATAACACGTCATATTTTGAAAATATCAAAATATTTATCGAAATATTCGATATTTTTCTTTTATATCAAAGTAGGAGGAGTCAACAAAACCTTCGGTGTATTTTTTACTGACTTCTTAGGCTTCTTAGTGTAGTGTAGAGATGGTACTTTTTTAATTTCGAACACAAGCCCATGTTTCAAGACAGTACCTGCAATAGTTATTTAAGTTGCTAGTTATGAAAAGAGCGATATTGTTCAACAAGCGTAATATTTCCCAAATGGCCAGCGAGTTTTGCAAATTACGCGTGATCAAGCCCTGGCATACATGTAGATATCAAAGTTTTAAATGAAATAATCATTAGAGAAGAAGTTCAAGAGAATATTCACCCAGAAAGTGGACTTACTATAAATAACTGTGTCTTAAATAATCTCGAAATACTTTTGAATTAGATTAATGAGTTAATTGTCAGTTGAAATAATGAAATAGTAGTAGCATCTGACTAGCCGGAATGATTTCAAATTTGTCATTGCTTATCAAAATACATGAGTCTGTGTTTGAGATTTATAGATACTAGTTAAATAAAACAGATACAGCTAAAACAAAAATTAAAACACTGTATTCATCTCACCTAGTATATCGATAGCTAAAACGTTGAATCATCTCAATACAACAATAATTGAATCAAACTCATATTTATATTTATCTTGTAATTATTTCTTGAAAGATTTTATCGTAATTTTTTTTCATATTTAGTCAGTAACAGTTGATACTAATTCATTTAAGAATTAAAATGTTTTGATAACGTTACGGAGCATTGAGTTTTACGACTGAACAACTCTAATTTTAAATGTATGTTCAAGTGTTTGTTACATTTCATGTCCATTGTAAGGTTACCTTGCATCGTCGCCTTCTTCTAAAGTGTGATAAATGTTGTTTTTGTACTGAAAAATCATGTTTACATCATAAATTTTCTGCAAATGTGATTTATTTATGTTAGTTAGTAAGCTTGGATTTATGTGTGACCTTTTGAGATCTGTATCTATTGAATTTAAAGTAACTGAAATATTTGATAAGTTTTTTCCAAGGCTTTCGTATCTTTTTTTATTAAAATGAACGTTTTCTACTGTGACAAATCTGTTGATCAGAACGACAAGCAGTACTTTTATTCATTGCATTATTTAGATACATTTCACAAAGCAATAACCATATTTATTTATCTTCCTTATATTCCTTACTTCTTGAATCAAATGAACTTTTCTTTTAATGTGAACATTATATTTGAAACCAGTTAATAAGTAGTGTTTGATAGTACATTTTAACAAATTAATATTATTATGGATACAACTCTCTTTTACCATATCAGTCTTGTTACAAATATTAGTATTTAATCTGTGAAATAAATATAAAAAATTATAATTGACCGATGAATTTGGACGTTGGTATAGGGATATAATTTTTATTCTGAACAACCCATCTCAATAACTTTTTGATGTGTTTGCCACAGAAAAATAGGTTTTTGTAAATGCTCAATTATTCGAAAATAATATCATATTTGAAATTGGCGTTACAAAAAGTCCGAAAATGAGAGTTTAAATACAAAATTTCTCAATTGTTTGATCTATTGGGGGCCATAGTTTATATATTATTTTATACCTTACGTAATTTGTTGTAAATTCTCTGATATCTCCATGGTTTATAGCTTCTACTAACTTTAGCTTATGACAAAACAAAATGATATTGTGCTCTGTATCTCCGGATTGAAAATTTCGTTTATTTCTTAGAAGAACTTTACATGAATCTCTATATATTATGATATATGAAAGTTATAATTGTCTCTATTTATTTATATGTCCAATTACTTTTTTTAATGAAACTACAGATTTATTGAGGAAACTATCAACTAGATTTGATGGTACCAGTAGAGTTGACATTCAAGAAGTTGCTAATGCAGAAGTATGAATGCTAGAAAAAATTGCAACTATTTTCATAAGCATATTGAACCTCCCACTAATCATACTATTTTTTCGCACATTGCACAGTATAAATACTTCTCTCCATATTATTTTGAATGTAGTCCATCTCTCAAAACACTTGAAATATAATGGATATATTGATGAAATTGAAGGAAGCTTCTCGATTTTGAAACCATATTAACTGGTTTTTGTTATCATTATTGGAAAAAATCAAACATTTCTTTTCAAACATCGATTTTAATTTCCAGGCTTCAACAAAAACAGATGAATCGGACAACTTACAACTATCAAAAATATTTTGTACCCCTAAAGATTTCTCCAGAGTAAACTTCGATCATTTCGAAATTCTAGAGAGAAATAATTTTGATCCTCCAGTGATTGGTAGTTCTACAGAAGATGAGTCAACAGGAGGATCAAAACAGCATCCGAAATCCTTCGCTAATGCTCAAGTTATGTTAAGGATCGGAGGAGATGATATCAAAGGGAAAAATTGTATAGATTGCCCCCAGAAATTGATGACTAAAGTAGGACAACCTTATCCTGTTCCACACTCAACTGGAATACATCATCATGACAATCAGTTACGGTCATCCGGAAATCCTTTCCTTCCATATTCTTTTGGACCTCAGATGAATCAGTACACTCCAATCTCACCTTATATGACTGTAGCTCCTGTAGCGCCATCTTTCGTTTTTCCCGGATATATTTATAATCCTTCTGATTTTCCAGGACATTATCGTCATAATGGTGAGTTATAGATACTCTATTTTTTATTTTATTAGCAGATTGTTCAAAATGCCAATATTAGATGATTTGGCATATCGGTAACTACTCGTATTATTTCTCTTTCTCTTTCTCTTTCTCTTTCTCTTTCTCTTTCTCTTTCTCTTTCTCTTTCTCTT